>NW_020438867.1:717149-750846 GCF_000699045.2 Agrilus planipennis | reverse complement strand
TCTTTTACGTAATTCACAAAAGTTCGTAAAGATCATTTATAAAAATATATTTTGTTCTAATAAAAGAACTTCTTAATTAAAACTATTGTGTAATTCAGTGTTCACAATTGCAATCATACAACTAGTACTTGCGCGTTTGGATTCAGTCTTTGTTATCAAATTGAGGTATTCCTAATGTGCACCCTTATTATTTAAAACATAACAAACACTAAATTTAACGTTGACGATCATGCAAGGTAAAGATCAAAACGAATGATAACTCTTATTTCAATCACTCACCACTTTTCGTAATCGTAATCCTAAGTGCAACTTTCGCCCCAATCACTGTTCAAATTCACATTGATGATTGTACAACACGATATCGGATAAGTTTTCTTTAGTAATTTACGAAAACTATCGCGATAATTCAATTAATTAAAAGCACTAGAAACTACCCATTAACATGGCGCCGAATTAATAATAACTGTAAATTGTAATATTCCTATCTATTGTTCGCGTTAGATCGTATCTGGACACCGAAGTATTTTTCTTTTACAGGAAGTATTTCAATTTCCGTCTCTTTCTCACTCTCATTATATCTATCTCATTCTTTCATTCTTTGGCGAAACAAGCCGTTTTGATAATGACGAATTCGCTTTTATCAGTCATGAAAAAACACAGACAAGTATATATCGCCCTGAAAGAACAAAAAAACGTTTATGTGATAAATAAAACGATATCAAAAAATAAAAACGTACCAGAGGAGCCAATATAAGAAGTTTCAGTTAAAATGAATTCTGCTTTAATCTAGTTATAGGGAAATGCGAAGATTAGCTCAGGATAGGAAAGAGTGGAGGTGCGTGTCCAACCAGTCTTAGGACTGACGACCTCATGATGATGATGACAAAGATAAGGTATAGGATGAATACAATTAATGAGCTTTTAATTTTCGTTATAAATTTTCGAAATTAGCCACCGCGCATTACTGAATAAACAAATTAATATATTCCCTTTTCGTAATACAAATACCAAAAAACTTACTTTATACAAATAAAACACCAGTTTTCAAAACAAGTTTCTGATTTTAAATATTGCCAATAAAATGAGTTTTTCTCTCGGCCGATCGTGCGACCATACGAGTGTTAAACAGAGCAAGTATTCGGAGTATAAGAGAAAGAAAATTGCNTCTGATTTTAAATATTGCCAATAAAATGAGTTTTTCTCTCGGCCGATCGTGCGACCATACGAGTGTTAAACAGAGCAAGTATTCGGAGTATAAGAGAAAGAAAATTGCGCTTGAGAAATAGATAAAACTATTCTTAACTATAGAAACAGCTTAATTATGAATAAAAAATACCAAAAATCGACTGCAACCCCGACAATGGTATAGCTTTCAATCAATGAGATTTCAACTTTGGTTATTAACTTGCGAAATTAGTGCCTACATATTAGACAACAGACAAATTAAAATATTCTCATTGTAATACAAGTTCAAATATATTTAATTCATACAAAGATAAAGCATTTATATTCAAATCAAAATTTTATTTGCTATTTATAAATTACAACGATTAAAATGTACTGTTCTCTCGGTCGTCCGTTCGACCATACGACTGTTAAAAAGAGCAAGTATTCGGAGTATAAAAGAAAGAAAATTGCGCTTGAGAAACAGATAAAACTATTCTTAACTATAGAAACAGCTTAATTATAAATAAAAAATACGAAAAATCGCCAACGACTCTCAACAATCGTATAGCATTCAAACAATTAATGAGTTTTCAACATTGCTTGTTAATTTCCGAAATTAGCCCCACATATTAGACAACAGACAAATTAAAATATTCTCATTGTAATACAAGTTCAAATATATTTAATTCATACAAAGATAAAGCATTTATATTCAAATCAAAATTTTATTTGCTATTTATAAATTACAACGATTAAAATGTACTGTTCTCTCGGTCGTCCGTTCGACCATACGACTGTTAAAAAGAGCAAGTATTCGGAGTATAAGAGAAAGAAAATTGCGCTTGAGAAACAGATAAAACTATTCTTAACTATAGAAACAGCTTAAGTATAAATAAAAAATATGAAAAATCGGCTACAACCCTCGGCAATAATATAGCTTTCAAACAATCGATGAGTTTTCAACTTTGATTGTTAATTTTCGAAATTAGCTACCCATAAATTTGGTAAATACTCTATTTCCCGACTTTTTCATAACAATAAACGCAAACATATACAAAGAAACATTAATATGCTTCATTTGTTCAAAAATGTAGTTTTATTTGTTATAAGAAATTGGTTTGTTAATACAAAGGGAACAGAGTTATCTTCCCGTTCAGACAGAGGGTGAGTATTCAGAGGGAAAATGAAAGGGGAGTACGCTCGATGGATAAAAATTTTTAATACATATTACTCTCAAGTTCTGCTGGAAGCTCATTTTATTAATTGTAAAAAATGCGACATATTAATCTGTAAAATATAGTTCCTCAATAAGGAAAGTATTTTCAAAACCAATCACCATTCTCGGTCATCATTAATTTTCCGAGATAAAATTAAATATTCAATTCCCGACTTTTTCTCAACAAAATAAACGGTAACAGATAAAAAAAACATTAGTATATTTAATTTGTTCAAAAATATCGTTTTATTTGTTACAAGAAATTGGTTTGATAATACGACGAGAACAGACTTGTCTTCCCGTTCAAACAGAGAGAGTTAGCATTCGGAGGGAAAATGATGGGTAGTACGCTCAATTAATCAAACATCTACAATAATACATATTATTCTCAATTTCTGTCGAAAGCTCATTTTGTTAATAGTTAAAAATGCGACTTATTAATCTGCAAAGTATAGTTTCTCAAAAAAAAGAAAAAATTTTTAAGAACCAGTCGCCATCGCCGAAATTACCTAAAGTAAATATGCTAATTCTCGACTTTTTCATAGCAATAAACGGTAACAAATATAATAAACTGTAAAAATCCAAAACACTAATTTAAATGGTAGAAATACTGGAACAGCATTCATTAAAGATTAAAGGAAGGGCTGGAGCTAAATAGTGAAAAATCAAGGGACAGAATGGGGGGATGAGATGCATATTACCAATCAAGTGGCTAAGGGGAGGGTGATTATGGGAAGGTTATGGAGTAGGACGATTTTGGTAGATTTATTTTTATTCAATGTGATGGTGAAGAGTATAGTGTTTTATGGGTTGGAAATATGGGGAAACTAGACAGAGGTTTTATATAAATGATATACTAAATGGGTATTACAATTAGAGAGAAGTAAGTCGGATTACGTAATAAGAAGAGAGACTAAACGTGGGAAGATGTGGGAAGAAGTTCTAAAAAGGATAGTATAATATAAGGAGAGGCTGGAAGAAGGAGATAGAACAGAAAAGAATTATTGACGAAGAAGATATTAGAAATAGGGCGAAAAGAAGAAATGATGTACAGAGAGAGAGAGCTTTGAAGAGATTAAAAATCAATTAGGAACAGGTGGGGAAGTGATTTAGGGAAGGGCTGAATATTGAGGAGCAGATGTAGGGAATTTGTGGAGAGACTGACAAGGGGTTTGGGTGTCAAGATACTAGGAAAAGGGAGGGAAATAAACATGCAAGCAATACATAAGTTAGGGAATGAGTGTCGAGGATGTAAATAAAGATGGAAAGGGGTGTAAGACAGAGTTGTAAATTAAGTGCATAGTTATTTAATATATATTTAAGTGATTTTGAAAGAGAAATAAGTAAGGTAAGGGAAGGAGGAATAGTAGTAGGAAGATATTAATCAATTATGGTATCTGAAAGAAATGATGCCTATATAGGAAGAAATTGGAATTGAATACTAGTAAGGTGAAGTTTATAGAGTTTGGGAAGTAGGCAGCAATTGTAGGAAAAGAAGGACAAACGAAAGAAAAAGAAAGAAAGGAAAAGTAATAGAAAAGGTTAAAAAATATATTTAATTAGAATGTCATGAGGAGAATGATATGATAAGAGACATATAGATGTTCAAATAACGAACGCGAATCAGAATTAGGAAAAGGATATGGGAGGTAAGGCAAACGTTCTGTGTGAATGATTGGATTAAAAGGAAAAGGTTTTTTAATGCGACAATTCAGTGTGGGATAGAAATTTGGAGGTGAAAAAACAAATAGAACAGGTAGAAAATGTTTTGGACTTAGGCAGAGGTATGCCGGATTATGTCATTAGAAGGGAAAGCAGAAAAAAGAAATAATAAATTATGAGGGGATATTATAAAATTTAAAGGAAGAGGGCGAAGGAATGTTTTTTATATCGGAATAGAAATACATATTACAAATAAAGGGAAGAAGCTTTAAAGAAAGTAAAGCTGAATCGGGAAAGTCTAAATCAATGGGGAAGAATGAGGGGTGCGTATGTCAGAGAGATGGTGAAGAAAATATGTAATGAGGTGATAAGAGGGATGATGTGAGAAGAATAAATATGTGAAATGCATGAACGTATTATTATGAAAACATTTTGACAGAGGGGCTGTATGCAGAGGATGGATGTAATATCAAGATTAAGAAATAAAAGCAGAGGATGCAAAGGAGCTAGAAAGGATTCAAATACAGAATATGTGAACAGGGAGAATGAACAGTAATGAAAGTAATAACAAGTAGGAATGGTAACGCGATGATTATGTTAAAAGGGGTACTTAATAAACGAAACGTTTTGGTGTTACAAAAATTTTAAAATTATGATTAATAAGTCTATTGGGGAAAGAAACGAGCAATTTTTCTTTATTATGTGTTTCGCGGTAGTAAAAGCGTACATATTTCTATTAATTTTTAAATTGTTTCAGGATATAATTTAGGTGTAGTAAAATTTTGATTTAGGTTAAAAGTGAATAAATAAGAATAATTTTGTTTTTTTTACGAGATAACAAAGGAAATATACTGTTTAGCTTTGCAGGAAAATGAATATGAAAATTGTATTTTTAATGTAAAAATAACTTGAAGTTTTTAATAATGAATATATACATGCAAATAATTAAATTTAAGTTAATTTATGTACCAACAAGAGAAAAATATTTTTATGGATACAGTTTTTTGATCACATTCACATTTTTAACCAGTTTAATCAGCCTTTTATCAGAATGACTTACTAACCTTGGTCGATACATGGACGCTATACAAACATATACCAACATGAAATAACACGATCAAACCTTTCTCTTTGTTTCGATTTAAAATTTCTATTCGAAAATGCAGGAAGAAAATAATTCTTTTATTGCATATTTGTTTATCCTCTAGGGTCTAGGGTGTAATACTATTTATAGGCTACTTTAGTTTCGAAACTTTGAATTGTTACAATTAAACTGCCAGAAATTCCCTAATATTATTAATACTTCCTGATAATTGCAGGTTTTCTACATCATTTACCATTTAGTTATAAAAATATTTCGAATGGGGATACAGTTATTATTAAATATATTATAAGCGAAACTATTTTTACCTTAATTTTCATTAGGCAGAGCACTTCCGTATTTAGGATCGTCATCTTCAACTATTAATCCAAAAATCACCTACACTTCCCCGGGGTAGTATCCACCGTAAGTTTCATTATAAACAATATACGGAGAAACATAAACTAATTTAAACACAACTTGTTTTCTAAAACAATACGCTTACATCCTGCGACATGCTTGACTAATACTGATTGTAATATTGTGAGATTAGCTGTTGACAAATGAGAACATGCGCTGTACATCATATGTATTAGAATATGAAATATACATGGTTTAATTAGAAACTAATTGTAACTAATTAACTAAAGTTAAAATTAAAGAAAATATATTCCGTGTTATTATTGTTACAATGCTTACCTGCAAAAAATCGAGTGATGGCCATGTAATTTTGTAAAATTGAAATATTTTGTTAAAAGCATTATATGATTTTTTTGCATTTTTGCAACTTAGGTGCCGAAACGCATTTTAATTTTTCTAAATGTTTACATATGGAATTTTGTATTTTAGTGTTTAATTTCAAATTGAACGATTTAAAAATAAACATTCGAATTTGATATCGAATATACACTACAAACGTATTATAATATCATTGAAATTGAGATGTTATATGTGGCTCATTCAGTAGTACTTATAGGGCTTGTTTACGCTTATATAACGTACTAGAACTTGTGCATAATCAACTAACGAACACAAACAAGTTCACTTAAATTTCTTTCATATAACTAAATACATTATGTAAAACTGTTCTGCGTTAGAATCCTTGACCTGCCCTTGAATATAACGTACGTAGCAAAAATCATTTTCCATTAAATGTATAACAATGTAACAGTTGTAACAGAATTCTTACTTTCATAAAACTATAAATCTTTATAAAACGGTTTCATGTTTGATTCAATGCAAACAAAATTGCTACGAATGTTAGGTAGTTTATATAGAATTAAATGTCAGATTTGGTATGTACACTGGGACTTTTGGACAATACTGTATATTAAAATCCGCATCCTTTATTAAATTAAGCTTCAGGGAGAATTATTTCCGCGGCGTCCGTATAAAACTTTTACATACAAGCTTTTCAAGTCATTTTCCGTTTACTGTTCAAACAAATCATTATGGTGAAATTTGAAAGTTCCGAAGAATGGCTGAAAGTTAAATTTGACAAGTGGTTCCTTTCCCAAATGAGAGCAAGCGCATATACCTCTTCAACATCTACAAGAAGCCTTTGTAGAATATCACTAGATCGCACAAACGTAGAATGTAGCAATTTTATTGAAAATGAAGCACATGAAAACGTCGAATTTCCAAATACAGATGTTAAAACTGTCACAATGGTAACAAATGTAAATGCAAATATTAATGAAGACGAAATTGTTGGATATGTCATGGAAAACACAAGCAAGCGAAAATTTTCAACTGTGGCTAGAACGATTTCTTACCAGAGGAAAAAAGAGTCGATCGAGAAATGCTATAAAACTTTCGAAAGACAATGGAATCGTTGGAGTGTCAGGCGAAGCGAAAGAAAACGAAAGCAAACTTTGAAAAAAGTTCAACCGCGATTTCCGGTGGTGTTATATACATACGACAAGGGAATGGATAAAAACTTAAGTTACGCCGTTGAAACATAAGTGTAATAGTTTTAGGTACCTATTTAGTAAATAAGTGTGTTTTTTATGTTGTAGAGTTTTATTATACAAAATTTTCTTTTTTATGAAGCCACGAAACATATTCGGAAAATAAAATATACAATCCTTCAATTTTATTAGTTAATGTAATAACATGCTCACACCTTTAAGAAAGTCGTCGATGGCGCCTGCTGACACCTCTCAGAAATTAATTAAAATTAGCTAAAACTGAAGTAAATTAAATACTTATCTACTAAAAAACACAAAAGATTACATTATTTTACATGGAATCATTATAAAATTACCCTTTCCAGCTTCTTAAATTCATATTCAGGAAATATAAACGTACAGTAAATCGTAAAACAACTTTTTCAGTCAAATGTTTGCAAATTTATGTTATTAATTTCCTATTAGTGTTAAATAATGTTAAATTTCCTGAATTTTGGTGAAAACCGCATCTAAATCGAATAAGAAATAACCAAGTTATCCTTTCTTAAAGTTTCCCTACTTTAATTCTTTTAAGTGGCGCCTAGCTTTGTTTACATCTGCATTAATAACATTCCAAGGAATGCAGGTGGATTGAACTTGACCTATATTTTCGCAGAAAAATGATGGCCGCCGACGTTGTAGCCAATCAGATGCATCGAGACAGTAAATATCAATAGAACTTGCATGCTTTAGTTAGTCACTCTCGATGCATTGGTAGAGTGTACTTCATTGCATAAATTTGAGGTTATATTTACGTAAATAAATTTAATTATAGTTTGTTAGTTAAAATTACTCTGTTACGTTAGTTGTTTTAATGTGTTTAAAACTTAAGTGAAAACGTAGAAAAATATTTCAGCATAGTAATATTTATTAAAACGAGTGGGCAAAAAAACAAAGTAGTAAAACAAAAGCAATTATTGTAGACAGTTACAACAATCCTAAAACGCGAAGCAAATAGAAATAGGAGGACGCTACTCAAACTTTTAAATCTGTTCTTAAATTTTTCAGTAAATATTAGATAAAAAGAAATCAGCATAAAATGTCTGTTGCGCAAGTTGTGGCTTCTTTAAAAAGAATGCAAGAACTGGACAATGAAACAAATGATGTAGATATTGAATTATTTGAAAGACAATTTAGAGAAATTCTTAATGAATTATCGATAAAAAAGGTATAAAGCCTAGAATGTACAGTATTTCTAATAAGTGTAATTGTAAAAATATTATTGAACATCAGATGATGTTCACACCAATTGAAATGACAATTTCTCTTTAATTTTTTAAAAATAACGAATATAATAAACTTTAGATTCAAGTTGACCAACTCAGAAAAGAATTAGATGAAGCAAATTTGCAAATACACGACCTTAAAAGAAACTTAGATTCGTCCAAAACGACAATTAGAGAAAAGGAATTCAATTTTGAAATAGCTTTACAGAACAATAAAAATCTCGGAGAAAAATTGCAGAATTATTTAAATTTTACAACAAAAACAAAAATGCAATACGAGTCAGCGGTAAAAATAAAATAAAATACCAACAAAGCATTTTTGTTCTTAACTTCTTATTTAAGATTTCTGAAAATAAGCAACTTCGTGAATTAGTTCAGCAATTGGAGTTAGAGAAATGCGATTTAACAAGGAAATTGAAACATTTAGAAATGCAACACGAGAATGATATTTCTTATCAAAACGATTTAATCAATAAAAACTGTAAAATCGAATCAAAGATTCAAGAATTAATCAGGTAAAATGTTATTTTAACATTAAAAAAAGATTTATGTTCTGGAAAATTCTGAGGTATTTTTTCAGAAATTTTGAGGAAATAGAAAGAAATCAAACTGGTTTGAAAAGTATTTCCGAAACAATTATTATGTGTGAAGACTTACAAAATAAAACCGAATATTACGAAAAAGAATTAAAAAGTTGTAAAGAAAGTAATTTTGAATTAGAAAAGCAATATGTATGTGCTAAAGGTTGTTACCAAATTATATTTATCTTTAATTTAACACGAATAAAAAAGTATCTATAATTTTTTTAGCCACTGCTGATAAACTAAGTCACTTCATAAAGGAGTCTTCATTTTGTTTAAATTATGAAGACACAAAAATTATATTAGACGAGGTAATCTACAACTAATATTATAATCAATAAACTATTGTTTTTTTGGTTTTTTATATTGCAGTGGAAAAAAAGTGAAAATAGTCTGAGGAATGAAATCAAACAGGCACACGACATTATTGCAAACCTCACCGAAAAATTAAAATCTACTGAAGAAAAGAACAAAAAATTTTGTAAATGGCAAACGGAATTAGAAGAGCAAAATAGAAATTTAAAAGATAAACTTCAAACGTTTTTGAGAAAAACCCATGAGAACATTTCAACACAAACAGATGATTTTCAGGAAAAGGAAATATAACACAAAAACATTAAAAATACAATAATTACAATGTAAATTTAAGTTTTAAGAAAGTTTAAATTTTCGAGTTTTTTATAAAAGTGAACTCTGTTTAATAAACAAAAAAACTGTTTTTGTGTGAAAGAATTAATTAGTTTTACTGAAATGATAGTAAACCAGTATACATCTAGTGTATGTTTAATCAACAACACTTAGCAGTCTTCCAAAATTCCTAGAAGATATTAAAATATATGTATTATGATCAAATTATTCTACAAGAAAGCAGACAGCAGTTAAAGGGAAATATTTACAATTTATTGTACCTTACTTTACATAAGAAAACTACTGTTGTGACATTGCCAAATTAATGATTTAAATATAAGAACAGACTTCTGTGGATTATAATATTTAGTTCAGTATGACTTAACGTATTAGCTATCTATCTGTAATATCACAGTAGGAAACTTTGACAAAACCTGCCTGGTAACCACATGCAAAATAACTGTAGGAATGACAATTTGGGTTACATGAACATTTTGAAACAGACGTTAATGGATAAACTGTTAAGTTTGTCATCCTACAACAATCAGGCAATGGCTTCAAATTACTATAATTAGCAGGCTCGACCTAAAAGCAAAAAAAGATAATAATTGTAAAGAGCAAAGAATATAAAAAAATATACTATAAAATTTAAGATTAATGGGGACTTACTGTGGGTGAGAAATCGCAGAAAACTAATCCATATTTATCAACTGCTTCATTGTAATTCATTTGAAGATCTTCAACGATACTTTTATCTGTCTGATTATCCTCTTCCACTGTCTGTTTTTCTTCTTCTCTATGCTTCTCTAAGCGTTTTTCTATTGTACTATATTTATCAATCAGTCCCACGTAAGAAATAGTCTATAAGAAGGAAATTAACTTTAATAGTACAGTCATTTTTAAATTTAATCAACTGCTCACAAAGTTTTTCAGTTTCTTTTCTCTTTTGTCCATGTCCAACCAATACAGTAATTGTCCATGAACGCTAATAGTAACTTCTCCTGATGTACATCCTTGGAGGAAACTGTTGTTCCAATCATTTGCTGATAAGGAATTTACTCGACTTAAGCTCCTGAAGAAGTTAACTTGACTAACACCAAAACTTCCAACCAAGTTGATGCATGTTTGGGATAGTTCTGAAAATTTTTATTAAATCAGCATACAACAAAGAATGGAAGAGGAGGGAATTTTATTATAGTCAATAAATCAAAGAACAAAAAATGGAAAAATCTCACTATCAAATCCTCCATCATCAGGACCGACTACTGAACAAAGCCAATTGGTTAGCCAAATTGCATCCGTGAGCAAAAACTTTTTATATTCACAAATTGGTGCAAAAGGATTTTCTAAATCCCAAAATTTGCAAGCACGATCTAATGAAGCCGTCATTAACCAACGACGCCCATCGTTTAAATGGAAAAGAGCAATTCCTAAAAAATTGCGAGATATATTCGAATATTCCACACTTTTTATACTTATGTTTACCTGTTATTGCAAAGCTATGGGCTTTTAAATTCTGTATAGGGCGTATTACCTCGACACTATCAGATTGGTTTGAATTTTTTAATAGTTCTGATGTAGTACACAAGTCAAATATGGCTGCCATACCATTTGAATAACCAACAGCTAAAAATCGGTGACCACGAGCCTGGAAATAAAATTTTATATAATTGCTGATCAAGAAGTTACTGTTACTTATTAATACATCTACCAGTTAATTTTTTCAATATTTACCTTCGTCCATGACAGTCTTGTTGGTACTACACTTTCAGTAGTAAAAGCAAAGAATTCTGTGCTAACCACTTGCAACTGGCATACAGGTTTAGGCTTGTAAACTTTACTCCTGCAAATAAATAATATTAATTTCCAAAAATTCTAATATGTATATATTGATATTAAAATAAGAGTTAATTACACTAGTCATTCAGTAATTTGAAATGAGAAAAACAACAGTTCTTCAAATTTTTGACGGGGGATGTGCCAAATATATCTGTGTTGTAATAGATTCAAAATAAAGGAAACAAATCGTTAAAATGAGTAAATATCTTACCTATTTTTTAACAAATGGGGTACACATATTGAATATATATACACACTTGAATCGCTGCATGCAACTGCAAGTAATCCAAGTCTTTTCAGTTTTTCTGAATCATTTGAGTCGTAGCAACCAGACGGACACCATTCTATTGCCGTCACAGTTCCGTAATCATGAGCGACACAAAGAACTAATTCAGGTTTGGACTTTGGCAACTGTTTATTGATTAAAACCCCGTAGTTCCAAATTTGAATCAAGCCAGGTCCTATACCAACGTCGCATTTTTTATTAGTTTCAACTGTATTTGCTACAGCTACAGCCAAATATTGTTCATAATCAATGTTATAAGGTGGAGTGGGAGCCCAAGCCATAGCATGTACTGGGCCACCACAGAAGATTGTGGAAGAACCTAAAGAAAATTATTACAAGATGTAACATTTATAAAGCATTAATACTCACCATCTTCAAATAATTGAGATTCAAAGAGAAGAAAAGTCTTCCACTCATAATCTTCTTCTAGGGGATTTTCAAAGGATTTAACTATTTTTCTAGCAACAGAACAAGAATATCTCAAAGGAGGCAAATACTGATTAACTAAAACTGGACTAACTGGAATCCAATCTGATTCTCTAGGAATAAAAGCAGGAAATAAATTCTGCAGATCGTAATTTTCTTCGTAACTAAAAGAAAAAAAGTACTGTTTACAAAATCACGAACAAAAAAACTACATTTAGTTTTTTATTAAATTTATCGTATATGTACTCACAAGCGTTTCGTCCATTCATGGGCCAATGGGAAAACTTTAGCTTTTCCTTTACCATAGGACAATGCTGTTGATTTAAGTAAAAATTTCACGTTGCGAGGATCTGGGAAAAGAAGTTGGTTGTATATAAATAGTATAAAAAATAAACGTTAAAGATTGTTTACTTCTAAAGGGAAATGCAGAAGAGTACGTTTTTCCTTTCATCTGTTCATGATCACTTTCGTTATCACTAACACCAGCAACAGAGGCTTCTTCAGCTTTCGGTTCTTTAAAAATAGGATCAACAAGATGTTCACTAATGTGCTCTACCACTTCTTCCTTTGTTTCGAAATGTCCCACACATATTTTGCAGAAGTATGCCTAATTATAAATTTAAGTTTAATATACACACAATGTAGGATATAACGTTACCGTTATTAATAGTGCTTTTGTAAAGACAAAACTAAACAGAACTATCATTTATAGCATTACTACAGGTCAAAGTTGAGTTCCTCTAAGCATTCCTCTTAGTGTACTTACATCTTTCGGTTTAAAGGCACAATTTACGAAGTGTTTCATAAATTCTTGAACACTTTCTGATGAAAATGTGCATCCTTCAAATTTGCATATTAAAGTTCCTTTTTCTTTCAGTTCAGTTTTGAACGGTTTAATTCGTAAAACTGATAGTGTTAAATTGCTACTTTTAGCATAATCCACTTTCTAAATGAAATACATAATTTTGGTAATGTATTTTTTTTTTTTTAATTTCTTTTATTTTACCTTTCCTTTACGAGAAGACGGAACTATACCATTAATGATATATGGTGTTGCATCAACATCTTCACTGCTGCTTTCTTTTGAAAACTGTTCTATGAACTTTTGTGCTCTAAAATATTATAATTTGTAAGAAAGACGAAGTTGTTTTTATCATTCATCATAATGCTATGAAGAGAATAAAAAGGTATAGGTTCAGTTTATAACAGTTATTTAAACAATTTATAATACTTTGATTGATGATTTTCGAATTATACATAAAAAACTATTAACATTCATGAACTTACTTTGTGGCTGCACTCCTCTTATTTTTACAAAAATTCTGAAAATTTACTGTAGTATATTTCTTTTCATTAATTGCTCGACAGTATTTAAGGTGCATTGGCATGCTGACGGGCATCACCCTTCTATCGCAGTATTCACATTTTATTCTGAGATCCTGTTTTTCTTCTTCAGTTTTTTGACATGAAGACTTGTGTGACAAATAACCCATTACAGACTTTCTTGGAGTGTCGCATTTTTCACAATAAAGTGGCTTTCTTTGCTTATAAATGCCATTAAGTATATACACTACAGTTGCATGATCATTTAAATCCTAAAATTATTTATAAAAGATAAACTATCAGACAATGACTTCCAAATAAAAAAAAAACAAAATGGAAACTTTATTTAAACAAATGTAAACTTTGTAACTCACAATCGGGGGATCCCCAACTTTCCAAGCCAAATTATTGTGTCTTCTCAGCTTGTGGTACAGCCAATTTGTTTGTTCCATTTTATTATTGCATACAGCACATTCAATAAAAGCTTTTGAGTCACATTCACTAGCATTATTGATTATTTCGTTTATTACTTTTGGATGTCTACCTCTTCGTGGTGTACTAAAAAATTTACATTAAGAATAATAATGAATTGTTTTCTTACTAAATGAATTTTGCAAAAATCGAAAAATAATTTATTCTATATCCAAATTTTAAAAGAAATCGAACGATTCAAATTTGCAAATATGACACCTATAAGAAAATTATGATTCATCTAAAATGACAATAATTATGGAAAATGAATTTAATTTTGAATAGCTGTACTAGCCAAGATAAGAAGAAAACCCATTTTTTATATAAATAAAAGACAATAACTAACATGATCTCAGGGACCTTCCTTTCTACTGGTGTAATGCTGGAACTAGAGGCCTCCACTTCTCCGATCTGTGCAAATAACGACGTGAACACTTTCTGTGTCTGATTTTCACTTTTTAGTTTTTGTAATATAGTTTCTTTTTTCGGCATATCTTTAGAACCATCGTCATGTTCAAAACCAAAAAAATCACTATCATCTGCTTCTTTTTTAACTTTAAATCTTTTTTTCCGCTTCGCTTTTTCATTACATATTTTTTTTGAGCTTTCATCAGAATCTACGTTATCATTTATTTCACATACCACAAAGTCAGGAATATCTTTTTCTTGACTATCTTTGGCCTTCTTTTTAAAACTGCTGTCTATTTCTATGCTCAGAGCTTCATTTTTACTTAATTCTACATTATCGTTATTTGCGTGAGTGCTGTGAGTATCACTTTCACTTTCTGTTTCGCTGAGTTTAGTGCCTCTAGAAGTTAATTGTCAATTATTCTGATTTGTTTAATTTACATTATATCTTACTTTTCGCTGTTGTCCTTTCTTACATTTCCATGGCAAAACTTCATATGAGTAGTTATACTTACAGGTAACACTTTTCGATCACAAAGCTCACATTTTATTTTAATGCTTTCTTTTTCTTCTTCTGTTTTCAGACACATTGATTTATGTGATAAAAATCCAACCACAGATTTTTTAGCTACACCACATTTTTCACAATACAATGGTTTTCGTTTTTTATACAAATCTCCTAATATTCTTGCAACTAAACTTTCGTCATTTAAATCCTAAAAAATTAGAGTACTTGTCACATAATAAAAAAAAAACACTAAATATACGGATCCTTAAACTTAAAGATTTTGATACTAGGACACCTTTTTTTAATAGTGCTATGTAATTTTTTTTATCAAATGTACTTATTTTAATATACCAAATTTCTATTAAAATTCTAACAGATTTTTGTTACATTTTTACAACTAGTTGTGAGATGGGAAAAAATAATAAAAATTGATAAGTAGCAATCATACCAGTGGAGTTTCACCAATTCTCCATGCCAAATTATTGTGATGTCTTTGTTTGTGGTAAGACCAAGATGTAAAATCCAGTTCCAAATTACAAACTGCACAAGTTACTACTTTCTCAGGGTTGTCTGCACATTCGTCATTCTGGTTCTCCTTTTTTTTTGTCTTCTTTCTCCTAGTCCTTAAATCAAAAGTTTTTTTAAGTGTGTAATTTAATTAAAAGGCATTCTTATTTATAAATGCATAAAATAAAAAACTTGCAATTTTCCTCCAATCGTTTGTGTAGGAGATGAAGATTTATTTGTTTCTAAATTCGAATCATTTTGTTCACTTGCTTCACTTGATGAAATTTCATCAGAATCTTTTAAACTATGTTTTTGTTTTTTAACGTTGGGTGCTTCAAGTTCTTCAGAATACATCAGTCCATGATCAAGGGTTACATAATCTACCCTTTTCCTTTTACGATTTGTTCTGCTTGAAATGTAATATTCTGTTCCATCATTTTCATACATTATTTCAGGTGGCTTGGTTTCTGTGGGCTTAATTTGAAGGTAATTTCGTTTTTTTACAGTCTTATATACATTGTTTGTTTTACTTATATTGAAAGTCTTTAGTAATTCATTGTTTTCTTTGATTTTCAATAATTTTAACTCTTTACTGCTATGATTTACATCCAGTTTAGAATCATTACAATGCTTTCTTTGCAGTTCTATTTTTCTAAGGAATATTTCTTGATCATCATTAATGTTTACAACTGAATTTTGATATTGCTTTAATAATGACTCTTCTTCAATAGTTTTTTGTGAATTACAAAGCGAGTCATTGCATGCAACTGTTACAGTATTGCTATCAGGGTCTATGAAGCCTACCTTACCAATGACTGAAGAATTTTCATTAAAATGATCCAGAAGCTTATTTACATTTACTAAATGTGTTTTAATGTCAGATGAAATGGTTTGTAAACAACCATTTTTTCCCTTTAAACCTTAAAGTAAAAATACATCAAACAATATTTAGGTCATTTTACATAAACATAATAGCATAATTGTAAAATATATGTTACCTCGCTCCACTTCTTTTCTAAGATTACTCTTAAACTTTGTGTATACAAAATGAGGTTTATGTAGTTTAATACTTTTAATATTTTGCTTTCTGTACTTCTTTTTTAATTTATTAATAAAAATATTCTGTGTTGGTGTGGTAAACGATTTTCTATCTAAAAAAGATGATTCCATAATTTACCTACAAAAATAAGACTTTTATGATAGAAGAAAACAAAGCACAGAGAAATCAATTGGAGCCAACAAATCCGGTATATTTATATTTTCCTTTTATTCATTTGAACTAACACAGACAATATATACGTACACGGAAACCCATCTTTAAAAATGTTTAATGTCGAGTTTTCAAAACAATTAATAGATTAAACGAAATAAAAATGTATCCACCAAAGGTTACGATCGTCACTTCCACCTAACAAGAAACAAATCTACCCTAACACCTATGCAAACAAACATACAGAATGGTGTATATAGGGTAACATATCTTCAAGTCTAATTGTAAATAGATATTTATGAATGAAAATAGGATATATTAATGGCTAACACTGAATAACAAATGTAGTTTTTTACATTTTTTTTTTCTGAGAATATGTCTGAATTTCTTACCAAAAATAAAAGCTGCATTTCAATGAAAATATAATGGAAATATTATCAAAAAAACTATATATAGAAACAATATACGCCAATTAAATTACCTATGACATCACAAAATTGTTACACAACACGTATGGTTTAATAATTGTAATATAAATGGAATACTTTTATAATCACTAGCAATATGTAAACTAAACACAATATCTTGCATGCTTTAGTTAGTCACTCTCGATGCATTGGTAGAGTGTACTTCATTGCATAAATTTGAGGTTATGGACGCTATACAAACATATACCAACATGAAATAACACGATCAAACCTTTCTCTTTGTTTCGATTTAAAATTTCTATTCGAAAATGCAGTAGGAAAATAATTCTTTTATTGCATATTTGTTTATCCTCTAGGGTCTAGGGTGTAATACTATTTATAGGCTACTTTAGTTTCGAAACTTTGAATTGTTACAATTAAACTGCCAGAAATTCCCTAATATTATTAATACTTCCTGATAATTGCAGGTTTTCTACATCATTTACCATTTAGTTANAATTACTTGTTAATTCGTTTTTATAATTCACATTATATTTTATAAATTTAATAACTAATACGAAAATCCTAACCTTCGTAAATGTTCACTAAAATATATTTATTTTGTTAACAATAAACAACTTTCAAGTACTTTCACTTTTAAAAATTAAACAATTTTTTGAAGAGGAAGTAAACAAATCAGTACAATAAAGTAATTATGTACCTATTTATTTTCACTTGTCATCTGATTAAGTGAATATTTAAAGGATTAAATGAATCTCTTTAATTGAATTTAAAATCTATATTTGTTACATCTTAAATATAAAAATGCTGTAATTATATTATGAATAGTCTTCTTGGTCATCAGTAGCAGCAAGAGCTGAAGTCTGAGCTTGTTGTGCTGCAGCTTGTAATTGCTCCCACTGCTGCTGTTCAGCAAATGCTTGTTCTTGTCTTGCTTTTGCAAACAATTCTTGTTGTTGGCGTAACAGCTCTTCTTCTGGAATGCCTAAGTTTTCTAATCTTGTACTCTGTCTTCGCCTTTTTGCAGCTACAGCCTTGCAGTCTTTCAACACAGCTTCAGCTTCTGCAGTGTAATCAGCAAAACCTAATCTTTCTAATGCTAAAAAGAATATTACATTATATAACGAAGTTAATGTGATTTTGAGACATACCCATAAGTACATGTTCTGCATTTATAGTTTTTTTTCGCAACTGATTACAAATTTCGTTAGCTTCTGAACTAATTAGATGTATAAATTCTGTACAACAATTTAAAACCAGCTCTCTTGCTTCGTTAGCAATTCTTACAGATGGTACTAATTCCTTTATCATTTTATTGATACTTGCTCGGGGTAAAGTCAATTCATCATCTTCGTTATTTCCTGTAGGGCCCGATGTAGGTTGATTACTCATAATTATAAATTATCGTAATGTTTTGAAATTACTATTTATTGATATACAAAAATAAAACAGAAAGATAATGTATAAGATAGGTTATGTCATCAGTTTTTTTATTCTTCTCCTTAAAATGTAATTAAGATGCGTTCGTCCAAATGATGTGCAAATTCGTGTTCAATTAATTCCTCAACTATAATCTCTTTCTGTTTTAACAACTAGCAAAGTGTCGAACGAGCAGTATATTTCGTTTGATTATTTAAAATTTAATTTGCCAACGGTTTTCATGTGCTATACCAAATAGGTACCTTCCGGCATTATTTTTGCTAAAATATATCAAATTTTTTAAACAGAGAAAAGCACTCATTAACTTATACGTAGACGGAAAATACTTAATAAGCTTTGAAAAGTGATAATTATGTTAAAAAGTATGTAGAATCTCATGATGTACGATATCAAATAGGTACTATGCGGCATTATTCTTCGGTAAAATATATCAAATTATTTAAACACAGAAAAGCGCTCGTTAAATCATTCGGAGTCGGAACATACTTACTAAACTTTGAAAAGTCATAACTATGTAAAAAAGTGGGTAAAATCTCATGGTATCAACAGTTTTCAAGTGCGGTGTTAAATAGGTAATTTCTGGCACCATTCTTTGCTAATATATCAAATTATTTAAACATAGAAAAGCGCTCGTTAAATCATACATAGACGGAAAATAATTAATAAGCTTTGAGAAGTGATAATTATCTTAGAAAATATGTAGATCTCATGGTGCCAAAAGTTTTCAAGTGCGGTAACAAATAGGTAATTTCCGGCATTATTTGCTCATATATATCAAATTATTTAAACACAGAAAAGCGCTCGTTAAATCATACATAGACGGAAAATGCTCACTAAGCTTTGAGAAGTGATAATTATGTTAAAAAGTATGCAGAATCTCATGATGTCAACGGTTTTCATGTACGGTATCAAATAGGTGCTTTCTGGCTTTATTAATTGCTAAAATATATTAAGTTATTTAAACAGACATGCGCTCGTGAAACTATTCAGATACAGAACATATTTACCGAGCTTTGAGAGTTGATAATTGTGTATAGAAGTACATCAAATTTCAGTGCCACGGTTTTCCAAGTGTTGTATCAAATTATTTTTTCTAATGTATATATAAGAACTCATGAAATTATTGGGAGAGGAAGGTATTTACTAAGCTTTCAGGGAAAATAAATAGAAGCTTTAGTCTTTATTACAAATACACACAGTATATATATACAAAATGGAAAACAATAATAATCTTTGGCTTACGATGTCAAACTAAAAATCTATTTGCCAAATGATTGCACATACATAAGTAAATATTAACCGAATTAACTCATTTACGACGCGATATAAATGGTATTAATTGAATTACACAAAAAACAGCAACGAAATGAAAAATTACTTGTCAACTGCCTTATAATTATGACACGAGTTTACAATCTAATAAGATATGAAATATTCAACACAGAAAAGTCAAAATTACATCCATCCACTAGCACGCACACATTTACATACGAACAAATAGTACACATTTTTTTAATGAAAAGTGGTAATACAGTATGTAATAATATGTCTTTGGTTTTAAATTTTGAATAAATGCAGTTCTATATTACAAAATGATAAATAAGTGCAATACTCCTTTTAGTCTTTTAATTCTTGATGATTCGTTAAGTTCTAAATATAAAAATAATTTTCATAATCTGCATACGAAGGACTATTAGTTAGCTTCGCAGAAGGCTGTTCTCTGCGTTTATTAACATCTTTTTCTTCGGAAATATTCTTTTTCGTTGGTAATAACGATGACTGTGATTTTGAAATTTGAGACCTGTAATGCAGTTGTTGTGAAGTTCGTGACTGAGGTATTGGTGGAAGATCGTGAATCCAGAGCATCTTCAAATAATTAATTAAAATATTAGTAGACAAACAGACAATATAATAGAATTAATTTGTGTTCAAATATTCAATTATTTATTTCATGAAATACAACTAGATAAACGCCAATAGTTTTTAGAATTCTTTTTTTATCGAATTTTTTTTCTTGAAACTACATTCCACGCGTGTATAGAATTAAGTAACAATCGAATCTGATGTGACAAAACAAAAATAAATAAATCACCAAACAGATATTCATAGTCAGTTCTTTCGGTTTTAATTGCTGGAAAATAGAAAAATATTGTATCAATGTATGATAACAATTTAACTAATTTAAATATTTAAGACCTTTGCCTTTTGATAAAACAAAAGTTATCTACCAAGTTTCAATTTGTTTAATTGGAAGTTTGATACAGCCTCTCGTCTATAAAAGAAACTTTGTCTAGTTTAGAACAATTACCGCAATTATAAAAAATTTTAATGTATGTAATAAACATATCTATATGTAATGTTTTGATAGTATATAAAAACAAAATGTCACAATTACCTTACGTCTTGAAAGAGGCATATTATATTCGGGATTGCGTCTTACTAGAAAATGGCATTGAGTGGATGGTAACCACATCTGTTGTACTTGCAAGGGTCGGTCATCCGGATGAAGCTTCCGTTGTTGTTCTTTTTCTGGACATACTTCATAAAGAGAAAACTGTTCGACCCTCTCTTTGCTATTGTAACATGTCAGTAAAAGAGAAATGACCTCGTCCACTGTGGTTTGGGCACTGATTAGAAGGCTTTTGTATTGTGAATTGGTATTTAACACGGAGTCGTAAACTTTTACAAGGCCTCCTCTTTTAGTTTGCAGAGAAAATCTGGAACAGAATATACAAAAAAAATGTTCGATACAGAGCCTGGTCCATAAAAGAAATTAAATTATTTTAGAACAAATTGAAGTATGAATAAAGGTTTTTTTTTTCGTGGTGTATGAAACCCCAACACCCCAATTAAAACATAAGCTAAATATTAATTTTGTGTTAAATAGCTAAAATAAAAAAGTAACTCAAAATGACGTAATATCAGTTACCTATAGTCGATTATGAAAGTGGAGCGTTTATCTTTTTCGATAAGAGAAAACAAAAAGCTTTTCGATTATTCTTAGGTACAGCAAATTGATTTACCATTCTTACACACATATAATCTGAACACAATTCCAATTACATCTTTTAATTAGTAGCCTACTTTACGCTATGCACTTTCCATTCAGAATCACGTTCATAAAAACTGTAGAGCCTTGAAATATGACTTTTTTCGCGCTTTAATCTGATTGATTACAAACTCAATTTCCTTTAAATTACTGTAATATACTGGCTGAAGCCTTTCAAATATGATTGACTACTTCCGTCATTGATTCTATAACTAATAATTGATAAATGAAAGGATAACCGCTGTAATAAGATTTACTTTTATCCGACATTTTTTCTAAAAAGTATTGATTAACTTGTGTTGCTGACTATACCTATAAAATCTGACAATACTCTTCATTTAAATCCGACAGAAACTAATACATATGAAAATGATTTACGAATTTATTTTATTATTAATAATAAATTTATCAACTCACTTTGAATCTCCACGTGGATGACAACTTTGGAGAACTGCAGGTTTTGCTTCAGTATCAAGAGCTAAATGAGTCCTGATGCCAGCTTTTCTTACAGTTACTTCCATGCTTAAATAAAACAATTTCGGATCTCTGTGTTTCATTTTGTACTTTCCCAAAAGTGTTGAAACTACTTCTCCACACGTTGTTTGGTAAGTTATACTTAAAGTTTTGTACTCGATATCGGGACGTAAACATTTTGCGTAAACTTTTATCGTCGTCTGTAAAGAAAACATAATTAGAAGAGAGTAAACATTAATCAGACATCGGTTATGGAGATGAAAATGAAAACTATTAAGTTTTAATTAAAACCAACAGTAAATCTCAAAAATTACACAACATACCGAACGAGTGAAATGATGTTGACGTCTATTTTGAAAATGGTATTAAGTAAAAATACATTAACCAACTTGTATAAGTACTGTCCAAACTTATTCGAAAGCCAAAATTTAGCAAAAAAGTTGTTAGGAACAATTAATAAAACGTACCTATATGAAAACCAATTTGATCTTTTGAATAAAATTTCATTAATTTTTCAATCTCAGACTTTAGTAAGATTTTTGATTCTAACATTAATACTAAATCTATAAAGTACCTACGTATACGTATAACTTTCTTGTATTTTATAAAAAGATGGAAGATATTTATGGTTCACAGCATCACGCCTGTACGAATATAGAATAGCAACGTTTGTTTTTGCACACATTTTAGTGTTAACCGATGGTAGCTTAAGAACATTAGTTTTTGCTGTCATGGGGGTCCTGCATTCTAAAAGCTAGTAAAGAACATAATAAAATGGGGTTGTAGTAATATGATCTCCGACCGGAAACAATCGTTGAAGCGGAGCACGTGCAGGACGCACCTGAACACCGTATGTGACGAATTGCTTTGCGGTTTCAGGACCAATTGCTCACTAAAATGTATGTAGATTTTGTACGTGTTCGCGAGCAATTTCTGTTTCCTATTATTATTATTTATTGTATGTTGGTCACAAAGTACTAAAAACGACAATTGGCAGCATATTTCGTCCAATTCAAAGCTCCTAACGTAGCTTTGGACGCCTCTTAACGACTGAATTTAGGATTATGCAAATGGCACATAATTAGAATGTTTTCTTTGAACTTTGGTAGTGTGTAATTGGACATTAAAAAAGAAGCGAATGTAACCTAACCTATCGGAAACCTACTCTAATCTAATGTAACGCAGTAAAAATTTTGTTGTGTGATTTTTTTTGAAAAACCGAACAAAACTAAGTAATTAGGGCTCCAGACAAAAATCACTCCAAAATTTTTTTTAATAAGTAAGCATATGTAGCTTGGGCTATGATGGGTTAATTTCTTTGTTGGTTTTCAATTCTTTAACTTTACTCCTCCAGAGCAACACACCTAAAAAGTCAGTTACATTTCGAACTCTGATCGTAGGGAGACGTGTCCGATCTTAATAGACAGAATTATTCAAAATGTCGTTTTCGGACTTTGCGTCAAACATGTATGTACATATTGTAGCAAATATGGTTTTATTAACAAATATTTTGAAATAAACCTTTATTTACTTTCTCGAGTCTCAACTGGAGTAAAACAGACTATTATACTATTGAGTAAGTCCATAACGACTTCATGGAAGCGAACAAAGCACAAATTTCAAAAGATCTTTCGTTATATGAATAAATGTGGTTTCTTCAGGTGGAAAAAGTAATTACTCGGTGAACAATTAAACGTTAAAAACAAATGTTCGTAACATGTAGCAATAAAGTAGGCGCAGATAGAAAAAAATATTGGGGGAGGGGGTTTTATGATTCCAGTAAATTCGTTTTGAACAAAAATTTAATAAAATTCAATCCACATTAACACAAAAATATAGATATATTTTGGAATTGGTAAAAATTTAGTCTCGGGGGGGGGGGGGGGGCAGTTGCACTCATCGCACCCTCCCCCCTCTACCCGCGTCAACAAACAAGAAGAAATATTTTAGCGTGTTATATTATTCGTTTACAACTACATATTTAAGAAACGTTTCGTATTATGGTGAAAAAAAAAAATACTTTGGAAAAACCTTATTGTCCTTAACTGGTGTTTATAAATAATTTATCTGATACAGCAAAATGATTTAATGATCATTCGTAATAAAATCTGTTATTTTTCTGCATTTTAAATTGAATAAGCAGCAGATCTAATTTCATAACGTCGTAATGTTATTTAACACAACGAAAATGCATAATTTACAATTTTTTTTTAATGAAATATTGTAAAAATACGCTACTAAAAGAATAAAATTTCGTACAAAAATATCTACTGTATCTATAGATCATTATGGTTTTGGATTAATGAAAATTAGCTAAAATAATACAATAAACCATACCAAAAATTGCATTATAATTTAATTTATAATTTTGGAAATCAGCGATTTAATTTAATTTATATTATGTGCAGGAATGTATGATAATTCTTATTCAAATGAAACATGTAACAATTGTTCAAGCGTTTTTGGAAATATGAGTAGTGTAATCATAACTAATATTATAAATTGCGAATTTGAATTTTGAGTACATAAAGGTACCTTTTATTCAGAAAAAAAAAATTGTTTTCGAGGGGTAAAAAAATTCCTTTTCAACTCGATAGAGAAATTTACTGTTTAACCTAGAAATTTAGAAACTTCTGAATTATCCTGATGATCCTGGTCAGGACTTAAGGACAAATTTATCAAATTATTGTATTTTCGGCAATCTTTGACGCATATTTAGGACAGCAACGCGAGCAAAGCCGCGGGTAAAAGCTTGTAATTTATAACTGTTTTTGTGTATGCTAAGGAATTCAAAGAAGAGTGAATTTTCCTTTTTTATAAAAGTGAAAAGATTTGAGTTAAATCGGAATTTATTGTTGTAAACTTTCGTTTATTTACTCAAATTCCATATTATTGTAAAAATAATTATTATAGGTTTTTCTAAATATTACACATTTAGTAAAACGTAGGTAATTAAATTCTATTTTTCATTTAGTTTCCTTTCAACAGTTTTATATTTTCTGTTCTTGAAGATTTTCAAACCTTTTACCTTGAAGTAGTCCCGAATTCTACCTAATATAAACGTGCATATTTATATGTGTATATAATATGGGATAGCGCACGGGTTAGTATAAAAAGGGGGTAGATCCATCTTGTTGGCTATGGGGAAGAACATAGGTGTTTACATCCTGTCTTGTGTCTGAAAGCCTTGTTCTGGTTCAGCTGCTGTCTTATATAATTTTTAACACGTGTCTCAACTAAATTATGCCTGTAAACATGCAGGTATCCATCTAATACCTAGCGCAACTTTATCATCTTCATACCAGCCGCAGACGTCAAAAACTTTTCAGAAAAGAACCAGTAGGAGCACCTTCTGTTCGACTTAATTAGTGCTTTACTACTTATACATTCCCGAACGTACATGTCACATCTGCCGTTGGCATTTGGTTTTGTAAAACATGGATCAAAAAGCCGTAAGTTATAAATATTGTTGAAAGCTAAAATCAATGACGTTTCAACAATACAGACACAAGATCAAAAGTTATAAAGACCTGTAAAAGCACCGTTAGTACATCCTGTCTTCTATGTAATTAATAAAGTCATTAGGTTGATAATTTGGCAAGAATAATTTACTTTATTATTTTACTACTATATCCTGTATGTGTTTTCTACCCATAGTTTTAGTACTAAAAATGATCTTTAAAATATATTGACATATTCTTTCATTCAAGCATTTTAAGTTTTTTAATATCTGTTGATGCTTTTGAGAAAGAAATACTCTGACTTTTTCTTGACTGATTGTAAGAATGACATTGTATCTTTTTTCGATGGCAAAATGAAAATTATTTACCGGGTGCACATAATAACAACTGATGAACGTCAAATAACCGAAACATTTTTGCTTATTAGTTAAATGTTTTAATATTGTCTTCTGACGGATTTTATTCAAGAGTTTGTTCGAAAAATGCATTTCCTTGTGATGAGTCTCAAGATACGAACCCAGAATCTCATCATTTAGCCCAACGGATAATTTGAAATAGAAAATTAGAGAAAACAAATACAATTTTTAACAATTTTCGAAACTTTAAAACAATCTTGAGTGATCTTACAAAATATATATTTTTTTCGAGTTGATTATTAGTAAGCACGCTAAATTAATACATTTTCATGCAAGATCGAATAAGGGTCACTTTACTGTACAGCAATGCCTATCTGTCACGTTCTTTAAGGGAAATGTTAGCATTCGGCTTAAACTTTATTAATGTTAGAAATAGAGCCCGGTTCCGGAACTTTGATAATCTTATCTTAAACGACCAATTACCGTTGTTTCAATTCGTTCAAATTGTCTCTCGTTAGAGAGCTATTTGACGTTTCCTTTTTAAAGTGCATATCGCACGAAGAGGCGGAATGTGCGTAGGTAAAAAATGCAGAGAAATGTTAAATAACTGTGAATGAATTGATAAACAAATGCAAAAATGAATCATAAAATGCTATCTTTTTATGTTTAATAGCCAGTAGTTGAAGCAATTTTATTTCTAAGAATCTAACTCAACAAGAAAACTCTATCTGTGAATCATTTCTAATCGACTCAATTAATAATTTTCTAGTTTGGTGGTAGATTTGGGTACAGTTAGGAAAAAAGAAAAGAACATTAACACCTACATGAATAAACCTATGATAGTTCTCGAGTTATTAGTATAATTCATTTTAACGTATTAGAAAATATAACTGCACTGATATTTATAGCGCCATGCTGTAAACCAATTAAAAACATGTTTCAGTGCGCCGGCGACACGACGCATAGCCCAGCCGTTCGAATTTATGCTCAGCTCAATGAGCACTTAAGTTCTTCGAGATGGGGTCAGCCATGAGACGACAGGACATAATTGACACGCGTCGTTTGGCAGACTTCATCCTGATGGCGAAAAGCTCACTGATGTAGACGCACATGAAGAATACAGGGTGTTTAAAATTTGCGGCGAATAGTAACACTTGGTTGTATAGTTATTTGCTGATAGTCAACGCTTAAAACCGATCGAGTTCGAGGTTCACATCTTGGATTATTATTCGGAAGAACAGCCTCCAGGATCCAGGATTCTGTGTTTTCTTTAGACCTTTTAAGTTTAGGTAAATGCTGGAGCACTAAATATTCCCCAGATAATCCTTCACTCCTCTCCTGTTTTCATTTCGTTTGTCCCATCTGTATCTCCTCAACCATCATCATCATCATCATCCACTCGTAGTATTCTCTAAAGGAGGTTAAAGAAGGCCTTCCGCCCGTCCTACCATTCGATTTTGTACTAGGATAGTCAGTAACAAAAGTCATAAACTTTTCAATCTTTTGCGATTACATCTCAAACACAAATCGTTGATGATTTTGCGAATTATCCAAAAGAATATACTAGTCTATTGTTGTATAAAACAATTTACACCCTGTAAGGATAAACATTTTCCTTTATACATATGACATTTGTACCTACATACACATAGATGCATTTATTAATATGTCCTATTATGATTATTACTTTGCTTATCATTTTGTGTGTGTGGTGGCAGTAATTTCTTTTTACTGGAATACAGTTCTTCATTAAAAATTAATACTGTCTGTCAATGTTATTCTTTGTCTTTTCAACAGGGAAGCAAATGCGTATTGTTTACGATTATCCATTGATTAAAAGTGCAATTTATTGATAAACGAAATTCATTATTGGCTGTATCCGTTACATCAATACTATAAAGCGGAAGCGGTTAATAGATTCAATTCTTAATGAAATGATGTAATGTGTAACTCTATAGATTCAAGTATTTCTATAGCTTCTTTAATTACGAAGTAGACTCTGATTTACTAAGCAATTTCTTTCAATTCATTGCTCGTATGAAGTGGCGCCCGGAAGAGAAGTCAAGTATATTTTATTCAAGTAAAATACTTTATATGGAACTATACATTTAAAAAATGTAGATTGTATACAAAGTGTTTATTAAACATAGGACTAAAACATCAAGGGTTTTTGTTTTTCTGCGCTGTTCTAAAAATATTTTGTCTGTTAATTATTTTTGGAAACAATTTTTGCTTTGAAGATACAGGACAATATTTTTCTACAAAACCAATTTCATAAAATTATTGAAGTCCTTGAAATCGCAGTGTAGTGTATTGCATTGTTTGAAATGCAAATTCCAATTACTAAGAGCAGTTATTTTTTTTCCGTCATATCTACTGTAGAAGATTTCATAAATAGGATATTTGCAGGATGTAATTCAATAAGAAACGACATTGCTTTTTTGAAGACAGTTTGGCAGTTAACGATGAAAAGACTGAATGCACGCATCTTAGCCAATGGTGGTCATTTTCAATAGTTCTTCTGGATGATGACGCTAATAAGTAATAAAAGATTCAATTGTTATTGTTAATAAAACATTTATCGCCCTGCTTCTTTGAAACATACCGGCTTTCCAATAATCATTAAAGGACAAAATATTCATAGAATAACCCGAGTTTAATAAACGTCCTGTATTATGTACATGGAAACAAAAACGTCTTTTAAAATAAAGCAGAATTTGACATCCTTGAAAAAATATGACATCTGCTGTGCAGACTAATTTTTAGAATCATTATGACGTCAATGGAACAATTTTGACTGTACCTAATAAAGCAATACAATATTTCCGTTATTTTTTCA
The DNA here is from genome assembly GCF_000699045.2 of Agrilus planipennis. Taxonomy (NCBI): domain Eukaryota; kingdom Metazoa; phylum Arthropoda; class Insecta; order Coleoptera; family Buprestidae; genus Agrilus; species Agrilus planipennis. Next base: position 722,312 of record NW_020438867.1, on the reverse strand, counting down.
CCGCTTTCATTATGTTATAAAAGAACGTTGAATAATGTGAAATTCTCCTTTAAGAAATGGGACCTTAATTAAAAGAATATTAATGTTTCTCGTAAGTTGGTTGTTTTTCTTATACAAGGAGGTGATACACTACGTTGTCAGGACTACCAATACCAGACAAATTAATCTATACATATAATACCAGTAAAATTATTGAAATCTTACTGATTCATAGTAATAATCATTAATAAAACCTATTCACTGTTTACTTAAAATTACTAGTAACAAAAATTAATTTAGACTTAAAAGCTGTTTACATTCACTAGGTATACCACTTTATTAGTAATCATATTCTTCATCCTTAACTTCTTCCTCTTTTGAAGCACCTATTGTTTTACATAAGGTTGCCGACAGCTGGGCAAAGAGTTATTTTACATCAGACTGTTCTAAATTTGACCCTTTTACAGAAGACGTTTACCATCTGCTTTTTCACAAATGTTTGCTTATCTTTACAAATTTCTTAAATTACTAACGTTTTAGACACTAGTTCTAAGAAATACCGCTTTAAACATTTATTATTGTTAACGAGATCTTCACAGCGATAATTTAAAGTTTAAAAACGTAACCCAAAAAATCGCGTTACTGTAAAAACAAAACACGAAAAAGAATAAAAGAAAAAATTTCAGCATTACTTAAAAATAATGACAACATCAAGTAAAATATCTGTATTTTTTTCTGAAAAGATATGGCGTGTGTATAAAATACATATATGTATCTATGTATTTTTAATAAATATGACATATAAAACAATGATTGTAAAATGGAAATAATCTGTAAACATAAAACGATGTTAAGATCCTAATTCGTCTTTCAAAAATTGTCGCGTCTTCAAACCGTGAGAATAAACACATTAACAACAAAACACACTAAATGATTACTGCGGAAATTAGACGTGTCTTGCATTTTTAAACAAAGCACATCCAAAACAAAACTTTTATGTATCCTTTCGGAGGATTGCGTATCAATAATAAGTACTTGTATTTTGTTTGCTCTTATAATTATTATTGTTTAATTATAGTCAAGCGTTTATAATTTGAACTTCTATAACTCCAAATCGTTTCTACAGAATTATAAAAAGGTTTATCAATTTATCCATCCAACTACCATCTGCAAATACTGCATTTAAATGTATTTTTATATAAAACATACAGTAAAACACCTAATACATTATTATTATTTAGAAATTCAAAGATTGTTAAAGGTATACTTTTGGAGCGCGGCGCTGTACCAGTGCAAAACATGGACGGTGCGACCGAAAAGGTTAGAAGCGTTCGAAATGTGGTGTTACAGGCGAATGATGAGGATACTGTGAATAGAGAAGGTTAAAAATGAAGAGGTATTGGAAAGAATAGGAGAACAGAAGACTCTACGGAAGTCAATAAGAAATAGGCGAGATAGGTTGGTAGGACACCTTCTCAGACATGAAGGTCTAGTCAGAGACATATTAGAGGCAGAAACAGGAGTTAAGAGGAGTTGAGGTAGACCTAAATTAGGTAACTGTTCGCAAATAGTTAAGGATGTGGGTTGTTCTAGTTTTGCGGAAATGCGATGATTAGCTCAGGATAGGGAAGAGTTTGGTGCGTGAACTGACAACCTTATGAATGATGTAACAATTAATTTAATAACAAAACAAAAAGATGTTTCAGATTAGGCGGTTAGTAAGGTGTCCTAAAGAGGTTCTGTTTTTGTAAATAAATAGGACTGTAGCTTTCTATTTGCGTGGATTATGCATATAAATCATTAATAATACATATTATGTACATTGTTACACTTTTATCTACATAGATATTGTTGAATGAGTATCATAAAAAGGTGCGGAAACGCTGCAGTTTATTGTACCCACATCCGCGATTCTTTGCCTGCTCTGTTCCCTCGTACCAACGGAGGGTCCTTGCCCTTCCGTCAAGGACTCGACGGACCGCACATGCTAAGTGCCACATTATAAATACTGAATTCTATTTAATATTCTTACAAACATAATGCAGTGACACTTTTTACGCTCACAACAGAGTTGAATCGTTAAAAAAATATTTTATACAAACGAAAAAAACATACATACACATATGTAGGAGGGAACCCGCTGTAATTTGTTCTTTCAAACATATTTCACTTTCGTCAAAATTTAACAAAAGTTGATGTAAGTACTAGAAAATGTTGGAAGATGTGAAGGAAGAAAATCAGAAAAAATGGAAGTAAAAACAAAAAAGAGATTTACATAAAAGGAGAAGACGGGACAATTTGAACAAACGTTGGATAAAATTCAGGAAGAAGATAAAAGTATAAAGAAAAAGATGGAAGAAATAAAGAAGAAGACCAAGAAAATTATAAAAAAAGAAAGAAAGACAAATTCAATGAAGAATGTCGTAAGAAATAGGACAAGAAAGGAATAGTTTAATAGAAAAGTGAAGGGAATGGTAGTAAAAGAGGTAGAGATTGAAAAGCGGGTAGAGAGACAAGCGAATGAACAGAAGAAAACAATAAGGAGAACGGAAATTCAAATGGAAAAGAAAAGAAAGGAAGAAATGAAGCTAAAGGAAAAATGGGATTGAAGGTGGAGGTAATAGAAGTATGAAAAGTTAAAGAGAAGCTGTATGGGGCAAAAATGGAGAAATGGGAATACAAGATGCAGGTAATGAGAAACGCTAAAAGGATGAGCGGGGCGAAAACGGATACTTAGTAGGGAATAAAAAGGTAGGTGAGGAGAATGATAAAGAATGTAAAAGTATTGACCTGGAAAGTGACGGGAATGAAGGATAAAAACAACAACTTTTGGAATATTTTGAGAATAATGTATTAGGTGCTGTTGTTGATATTCATGGTAAAAACAATTATACTCAGAGTTAAATAAAACCTTAAACACAAAAAATGGTTTAGAAATCGAAGAAATTAAGATCGAGTTTATACAAATATCCAACACACTGTAGCTATTTGGATATTACATCCACTTAAAAGCTTATTAAATTTTGAAATTTAAAAATGAACCATAATATCATGGTATTACTATTATAAACAACACTAACTCTCTATTTATTTCTAAAAAGCTCTAATTTCGTCTGATTTTAAGATACACTACATTTTCGCGAATTATCTAACATTCCATTTTAGAGATGTAAAAATACCCTTGTAACATTCCATGGTACAATTAACCAACAAAGTTTCATAATAACATCACATTAAGTTAATCGTAAATAATAAAGCACTAGTGTTGGTCATCACCTTAGGTATGTAAGCACATTTGCGTGAACATTTTTGTAACAGTATCCCTACTGGATAATACCTGCGAGTAGTTGAAGTTAATCCATCTTGAATTATACACATGAGAATACTACTAGAACTATTTACAGTACAGTTACAATAACAATAACATGTTAACTGACGATGTTTTAACGTGCAATAATTTTAAAGGAGCCTAACACCTCCGTACAATACTGTATAATCATTCTGTTAACAATACATTAAATGAGAACATCTTTAGGTTTCATTTTGAAACCAGCTCATTAAAATTTTTGTTCTTTCTTGCAACACTAACAAAATAACCTTTATTTATTTAAGTTTTGATTAGAATATAAAATGCAAATATTAGTGATTTCAAAAAATTTTTTACTTTTTATGTACTAGTAAATTGTGGTACCTACTTCTTAATTTAGAGGTAAACGTATTAGGTATAGATACCTTTTCCATGAAAACTTTTTGCTTTATTTTTATGCTTGAAGGAATGTAAATGTATTCATTTATACATACAATGAAAATGAAAATGTTTGATTATTATTACATATGATTTCTTGATAATTTGCAAATTCACATATTTTAAGTTAAACAAACATAAAAAAGGCATTATCATTGAAAATTGCAAGTGTTTGCTGATCCATTATTTTCTTCATCCTTTGTTTGAACTGTACAGTAATCGAATAGAACGTACCTTTAAGGTTTCCAAGAAAAATGAGGCAGAAATGTAAACAGTTTTACAATAGGTAATATGCTCTAAGCATTTAACGACAATAGTAACAACAGTGAATGAACAAGAGAACTGAAATTCTTCCAAGTTCTTAAATGTACTTCATTATTGTAAGATCAACATTTTTGTTCTAATAAGATAGATAGATAATTAAAGTAACACAACAGATTCATATAATTTAATTTATTATACACAGATAACTTAAGTATTACTGTTGCCAAATTACATTCGTAATTTATGGGACGCAAATTTAAACAATTATTTCCGTAATTATATTTTTTACAATTACCCTGAAAATGTTCAAAAGAAGGTCGTGATTTTTAAGTAAACTTACATCACAAGGTCTTGGAAAGGTCTAAAATCCTTTTTAAACTGTTTTTTGACTTAAGACAGTCAGACAAAGGGTTCAAATTTATGATAATCATCTTGTTACATAGAGGGTTGTTAATTACTGAAGACATTACATTACCCAAAATAAGTAACATAAGTAACGCTTCTAAATGTTTCTTCTACGTGGTTTCAGGTACTTTTCGGTAAGAAAGAGTGATGACCGTTTTAAAGTAACTGGTTATGAAAAACTAACTTATATTTTAACATCTGGTTATTCAAGTCGACATTTCTTAACACTAAACATTTTTTATAAGAAACGCATGTCAACAGTAGCATATCTGACAAGTGTTTGTATCTAAAGCACTTTTTATGTCGTCATGCTAGACTGTGTAAAAGATACGCTGTTGTACGTAAGTCATAATACGTAATACGCATATGTTAGAATAATTTTCCACGTACATACTTATGGATGAACCTATACAAAAGCATCTCATTATTCAGTATTCAGTATTCAGACTGCGTTAATTCGAATAGGATCATATCTCCAAAGAACAACCTTAAAACCGGTGTACGTTTCGACTTTTTAACATTTTAATATAATTTAGCGCTAATGATATAATTGCAATGAAACAGTAATCAAGTATATGAGAAATTGAATTTACTTATAGGAAGTACACGCACACTTTTATGACAATGCAAAAATTACAATTTTCGAATGTAAATGATTGAATTTGCCGTAGAAATATTACAATTTATTAGGTAACATATAATAATCTCAATTTTGATATGTTTTTTTAAAAATTATTTCAAGTTTCTTAATTATTACAATTTAATTTGTA
>NW_020438867.1:672001-716949 GCF_000699045.2 Agrilus planipennis | reverse complement strand
ATATTGAGAAAGTTATATAAAACATTATTTAAATATCTTTATCAAGAGGGTAGGTTAGGTTAGGTTAGGTTAGGTTAGGTTATCGGGTTTTGTTTAAGTGACCACCCCCTTTCGATCCCCCACCTCGACCCGTTTGAAAATATTTTTTTTATTGAATTTTATTTGAATTATAGTGTATGAAAATTGTCAAAATAATCAACTTTCAACCCCCATAACTTTTTATGGGGGTGAGACCGCCGCGAATTTTTTATGGGCTTTTACTCAGATGCCACCCTCTTTCGATCCCCCTAACCCCCGCCCCCATAACTTTTTATGGTACAGTGGTGGGGGAGACCTCCTCTTTCGATCCCATCCACCACCACCCCCTTCAGGGTGGGGGGCCATCATCTAGACATTTACCCTTAAATCGATTGATCAATTCAACTAACGACGCTACAAAATATAAATGAATCTAGATTACAGCGTATCGACATTTTTCAAACATCGAAAGTCTATCCATTGTGTTTGTGTTTCTATATACTCAATTGTGACCTAAAGTAATAACAAATCGGGTAACCTTTAACCGTCGACCCCGATCGACCGTCAGATCTGTCGCTCGAAGATTTTATTTTTCAGGAGATAGATACACATGACATCTTCACATAACTGTTATAATTTTTTTTTTGAAAAGGGCGAATTTATACCTTTAGGATTTACAGATTGATACCAAGTTGGTTCGTACCGTGTCCCATCATTAAATTCCTTTACGCGTGGATGAGGATAAACACTTGAACTAAATCATTCTTAACAAGCTTTCGCAAATGTTTAAATAAGAGACGTTGTCGCTCTTAATTTTGCGCTTTATCAGATCTCGGAGCAATGTCACGATCGCGAGGATTCTCAATGTACATAATAACTGCATTTCTTCACGTCTGCAAGTGCGTTAACAACTGTGTAAACTGACTAAAATATGCCTTTTTACAGAGGCTACATTGTATCTCCTATACTTACAACACTTTGCCGTTAATATACACACTGAATAACTAACTGACGGTGAATATTACTAATACATATAGATACTCATTTTAAAATTCGTACTTAGACATGCATACTTAAAACTTACATAAAATCGGGACGTACGTAAATATATTATCTTTGATTGTTCGAGAACCTGCTTTGAATTACAATTTGTACACTTCACGACTCATGAACTGCGAACAAGATGGCACTTCTTTTGAAATTTGTACAACGTGTAACTACTGGTACGCTAATAATGTCGCGACATTTGATACAAGATGTTTGACTTTGTGTATTGTGACGAAGACATAAAATCTACATATTTATATCTGTCCAGTGAGAGACGTGGTTTTAAGGTTTTTCAGTAGCTACTTACAGTGTGGAAAAAGTTAGTTTTGCATAAAAAATAGAACATCTGTAAGTATATTACTGTGCTCTTGGCCTATCTATGTTGTTACGGTTCCATATTATTTATAAACTAATTCACTCAAATTTCTCCATTTCTCTAACTCGAGATTCCATTATAAATTCTAGAAAATTTCTATTAATTTTCTTAGGAAAGATTAGCCGCAGCGATAATCAATGACTGGGATTTTTAACCGGAACTATTATCACCAAATTTTCATTATCTAACCCGAATATAATTGACTGTGATTAGGAGGCTTGAGTTCATCATCATAAGGTCGTAAATCCTAAGACTGGTTCGACATGTACGTCCACTCTTTCCTATCTTCGCATTTCCCTAAAACTAGAACAACCCACATTCTTAACCATTTACGAACAGTAATCTAATCTAGGTCTCCCTCTACTCCTCCTTACTCCCGTTTCTGCCTCTAATATGTTTCTCACTAGACCTTCATGCCTGAGAAGGTGTCCTACCAACCTATCTTCGCCTATTTCTTATTGACTTCCATAAAGTCCTTTGTTCTCTTATTCTTTCTAATATCTCTTCATTTCTAACCTTCTCTATCCACCGCGCCTACTGTCCATGTTTCGCACCCGTACAGCGCCCCGCTCCAAACATACACCTTTAACAACCTTTTTCAAATTTCTAATTTAACCGTTCGCGAGCATAGAAGTGCCTTCATTTTATTGAAGACGACAGGACCCTGCGATATCTTCTACTTTATATCTCTACAACTCCTTCCGTCCTCATTTATCTCACTTGAGGCTTGAGTTAGGGAATTATTAAACGGCTGATGGAAAACGACAGTTTATCCATTTTTAAAACCGTTAAAAATCACGCCTTAAAAATTTTAATATTTCACCAAATCAAAATTTGCAGATACGTCTCGTACACAATTTTGTAACTTCTTCATACAGTAACTTACGAAAATCCTTAAAGACATCGTGTATGTTACTTAAAATTCATTGATAAAATAGATACAAATTTTTACTGGTAAGGTATTAGTGAAACATTTACACTGTATTAAAAAGCATGTATCTAGGCATCTAACTGTTCATCGCTAGAGATTTATTTGTAACATTCATGAAGTCCACAGCTAACATAAAGAAGATAAGATGTTCCGTACTTTTCAAACAACGGAACTCGTTGTGTCTAAAAATAAATTCTCAAAGACCGTTTGAACCGGCTAATTTATTTTTTAGTGGCAGGCATTTAATTTAAACGTTCATATTTACATTTTTTTTTTAAGGAAACAAAAGGGTAGTTTATGTAGAAGTTATCTTGGCCATAAAACCAACAACAATGTAAGAGTATCGCTATTAAAGTAATCAGCAAGAAAACTATTTAGATAGAAATTAATGTAGTAATTAATATGAAATGGCGTATATGTAGCGCCTAATTAACGAGTACATCATAATTGATTTAATATCAGCTGATATCAAACAGAGATGGGGTTAATACTACGAAGTATGTATAAATATAAATATAAAACTTATGTAACAGTAAAACATTATTTTTCGTATAAATCAACATCGACGTTTTAATTATTATTGATTTGTTAAACATTTTTATGACAGCTGCTCTACTTGATTACATGTAGTTTATCTGCATCGTAATAGAGGTGTGAGTTTTAAAAAAGGATATCCTTTAGCACACTTTAGAACGGGGAAGGATTTGCCGTATGAAAAGACATGTATGTACTTAAATAATATATCTTATAAGGTAGGTACAAGTATAATGATGTAATTTTTTATGTCTTGAATATTTTCTTTTTCTTGATCTAAATTATGCGGCATTTAGGAAATATATTTCATTGAATGATTATGTTAATAATTTTATTCATGCAAATTATGAAACGAAATTTAAATTTCACTTTTCACACCTTTCAGCAATAATAAAAAAGTTGCTGTTCAAAATAAATCAAATTAGTTATAAGACTATTCAGGTAGACCCATAAATAAAATGTTTAACGAGGATGTATTAGGTATAACCGTTATAAAATTCTTTTAACAAATTTATTATTTCCGAATGGTAATGCCTTTTTTTTATTGGATAACTTTCACTAAATTTTTATAATAACTGATCGAATTCTTTCCGACAATTTTACGTTCTCTAATGATAACTTTCTAATTTTTTAATTTTTGTTTTGTTTTGTTAATTAATATTCCCTCGTTAGGTGTAGATATATCTTTTGTTTTGTTAGGCAATTGTTTCTAAAGTCAACAATTACTATACTTCACACCGCCGTTATTATTTAAATGAATTTCAAATAAATATTTGCAAAACAAAGGTAGGTAAGTCAAGGGCACTTCAAAGTGCAAATAAGAATGTGTACGTATGTTGAGTGACATTCCTGTGGACTGTTTGTCACTACAGATGCTTTATTAGGCTATTAGGCATTAAAAAAATACAATTCTTTGTATTTTGACTGTCCTTTCTCGGATTGGCAGGCGTTTTATTTTATTCTGTGATAAAATGAATTCGTATTTATAAACTATTTCAATTTTCTTCTGCCTATATTTAAATTAATCGTAAAAATTTCAAATACTGAAATGAATTGTGGCAGGTAAGACTCCAATTTAATTGATTTTTGTTCATTACAGTGGCAAATTCGGACGGAAACGTTTCGTAACCCTTAAAAATAAAAAGTAAATTCGACCTATTTGTGTACAGGTAGACGCAGAAAATAGAAACAATATTTTACGCGAATTATTGTTATTTACTCTCTTATAATATGAGTATACGATAATCAATAACAACCCCTTTCAGTAAAGCTTCGTGGTCTCTTAGTTAATTTATTACTAAAAACGGAAAAATTAATATTTTAGATTATCTGAAAGTAACATCACAAGACAACTGTATAGGGTTTTAAAATTTATAAACAAAATCACTGCATTTTATTAACCCTAATGAATTCTTGTACTTGTCGTAATGACCACTGCCCCATACAGGTATCTATTTAATTAAAATCCTTTTCAATCACTGCGACACCAATAGAATTTTGTAATTTTAATTGTTTTAATGATTAATTGTTACACGGTTGATATGAGTAATATGAGAAACATGGTCAAATTTTCACAATTTCGATTTTAATGTTCGTTAAAATTATTTAACAATAACTAACGGAAACTAATGACCTCTAACGTTACTTATTAAACAGAAAATAAGGAAAAAAAAACGCTTTCCAATTATATTATTTCTTCTTATCTCCCACTAAAAACAATGTGTTGCAAAGTGGGTCGGCTCGATTGTCGTTATGGTGTGTGAACGTTTAATAATAATTGCACATGCAAAGCTCTTTTTATGGCAGAAGGACGTCCCTTTCTCAGCGGCAGCAAACATTCCCATGGTGTCATGTTGCTACAACATCCCATGATCCACCATTTACGCATTTATTCTTTTGTTCATCTCAAAGTTAGCAAAAGATATCGCGTGTTCTTTTGTTTTTTCGAATGAAAAAAAAACTGTAATAAGAAATTGTCTTTACTTAAAAGAAAACGCATTCTCTGTGACATTTAAGGTATCAATATATACTATGAGTACATACTAGTTATTGAAATCAACGTTTATTCTTGATTGATGCTTTAAAAAATTATAATGCTTAGGAATGGTATTTATCAAATATTTTGTAATATCCGTGGCTTTTGTTATATGTAGAAATAAGCCGAAGAACTACTAAAAACCGCGTTTTCGAACATGTCTGTCATATTAACAAAAAAGATAAGAATCCTGGAACACTGAATACCATGTTCGACATTTAGTAATCATTCAACACCTAATAAAATTCGACTCCCAAACTCTAAAATTTTGCATTCAAATATTTCAAATAAATAATCATCATTATTGTTATTATTATTAGAACATTTAAAAATAAAATAAGTACTTAGCCGATAAATCAAACAAAATTCCCCAGTTATCTAAAAGCAACTTTAATCCTGTACCTACACTCCCTCCGTTTCCTTTTGTAATTAAGCAAGTTTAAATTATGATATTTATATTTTTAATCTTAGGAACAATTCGCAAGCACTCTTGATAATGTAATTGTATATAACAATCAGAATAATAATAATAAAACTTGTGAGAAATTTTAAAAGTTCATACAGAACACAGACAGGATATAATACAATCTTTGTATCTGTGTTACCTTAAGTTATCACTAATAGTAAGCAAACTTGTATTTGATAAACGATATAGGTAAACCTGAACTTTTCTGTATGGGCATAATAAACTCGAAGTTGAAACTGGTATGGAGTAGGTACCATTTGCAAGTATACCTTCCATTTAACATCTTTACAGGTAGTAAATACATATTATCATAACATTTTTTTGTTTGTTCAACAAACACTGATAGCATACTTTTATTAGTTTAAGTACAGCATAACTAATTATTCTTACTATCGAACGTGCATCGATGGTAACTATGATAAGACTTTGAGTTTATCGACTAATATTGAAATTACCAAATTAAAAATCTACTTTTAATTGGATCGAAATTAGCACTACTTTTATTATTAAAAGCAAGCTGATATAATGTTGATATCAGTAGGAGTTTAATAACGATGAAGAATTTTAGTAGGTTATCTTGTTTAAATATCGTAAAGATGTTCCCGAAAACAAGATTGGGTTTTTGAATAGGTGTTAGGCACCAACCAAGCGCAACGGAAATCCACTGAAGAGAAGGTATCGCTATTGCAACACAATTGTAACGTCAATTATGATCTAAATTAGACTAAATTAAGTAACAGATGTTCTATATTGATGAGATGTAAAACTTGATCGTTATGGGATAAGGCAACCTATTTGGATTAAACATGTGATGCCCGACTCACAATGACTAAATGCTTTCTAAAGTAATTATTATTATTTTTTTTTTGAACTAATAAAATCGGAATCCAATCCAATTCAATTATTTATTTGCTATTTAATGCCCCATGAGGATTTATTCAATCGAAACATTCAATGAACCACGTTTTGAATCATGAAAAAGAAAAACCATCGAATTCAATGTCATTATTCAAGTTCAAAGCGGAATGCTAGGAACTGCACATGCAATGAACTTGGTTTTCTGTAAACAAACCTAATTAGAGATTATCGATGTTCTAAAATAGGAGTTTCAGCTACAACGATGTTGTCTTCTAGTCGTAATTCGCTCTATTTCCCACAGAATAGGAGCAAACGCTCAATTTAATTGGTTGGAATACCTGATACATATATAATTTATGCTCAAAAGCTTTACAAGTAAATGAAAATATGCCCAATGTAAAAAGCTCAATCTTGAAGGTAAATTAAATCCGGTATAAAATTACTACCAATAGCAGAAGAGGAAGGAAGAGAAATTGATTCAAATAAATACCTATAGATAATAATCAGTCAAATACATAAATACGAAGAAAAATACATTGACATCTAGGTTTCGATGAGTGGGTGTGCAGGATGTGTTATAAGGAAAATGGACGATACACGACAGGGCACTTAATATGTCATAAAGAAACAATGGGATATCAAAAACAAGAAACTGTAACTTTTACTGATGGGTGGAGAGGTGAAAGAGATGATCTGGATTCGGAAAATTTATTAAGGGAAACTTTAAAGGGTAACTATACCGGAAATACGTGATTAAAGTTAAGTTAAATTATATTTTGATACTAATTCATTGTTTTTTAGTCTAAACAATTATTGAAACAGTCCAAAATGAAAAACAAACGACGAGTAATTATAATTTTCAAAAGAATAGAAAATAAATAAAAATGAAACAAAAATACTCGTATGCAAAGGAAGAAAAAGTAGGGAGAGAGCGAATATAAAGATAGGAGACGAAAATTAGAAAAAGTGGTTGATTTTAGGTATCTAAGAAGTCAGATAAGTCAGTACAGAAGGAGTAGTAGGGATATAAAGCAGAGGATAGCGCAGGGTCGAGTCTCCTTGTTGCCTTCAATAAAAAGAAGTGACTTCTATGCTCGCGAACGATTAATTTAGAAATTCGAAAAAGATTATAACGGTGGGCGCTACGGAGGTTAGAACCGTTACAGGCTAATGATGAGAATACCGTGGATAGAGAAGGTTAGAAATGAAGAGGCATTAGAAAGAGTAAGAGAACAGAGGACTCTATGGAAGTCAATAAGAAATAGGCGAGATAGGTTAGTAGGACACCTTCTCAGGCATGAAGGTCTAGTCAGAGACATATTAGAGGCAGAAACGGGAGTTAGGAGGGGTAAAGGTAGACCTAGATTAGATTGTTCGCAAATAGTAAAGGATATGGGTTGTTCTAGTTTTAGGAAAATGCGAAGATTACTTCAGGATAGGAAAGAGTGGAGGTACGAGTCCAACCAGTCTTAGGACTGACGACTTTATGATGAGAATGAGATTGCTTCTATCTTATATTATACAATAATATATAATTATATAATATTATATAAGATTTACTGTAGGTATTCCTTGGAGAATGGTAGCGTGACCGAAACTTATTGTTGTTAGTAGTTTTCTATCATGTTTTTGTGAGACTACCCGTATAATCATCATATTATATTAAGTGAGTCAATTCGAAACTTACTGTTGGCCCAGACTCATTTAATGACGAGTAACTGGAAGACCTGCTTCCGAGTGGTTCTGGACTCAGACTTCCATAGCTGGTCGTGGACGTTAAGGACACTGTATCAGCTCTACTCCTATAAGGAGAAAGCTGCACGTGTTTCATCATCTGCAAAAAAAAACACACCTACACGTATTATAAATGTAGCAAAAATTTCCTCAATGCATGGAACGGGCGAGTTAAAATTAAGTAAAGCTGTTTATGATAATAAACAAAGTTAATTGGTAACCTACGCCTAAAATAAAATCGCAGTGAAAGAAAATGGGAATGTGTTTTTCGAACGCAGTTATACTGAGATTCGCGGATGTTAGTAGTTTTTGCAAATGTTACTAGGTTATAACCATAATATTTATGCGATAGAAATAATCCAGAATTTCTCTGGTACATGGTACGTGAAATAAACAAACGAGTGAGCATTGGATAAACATGAGAACAATTAACAACAACAAGGAGAATGTTTCTCGCTGATATACAACATACATCTACTAATAAACAATTCTGTTCAAAGAATTTTTAATCTACATTATTATAGTTAATAAAAATGGATGCTGAAATTTACTATATACTATGAAAAAAGACAGACGCTACAAGTTCATTGATTAATTAATTAATAAAAACGTTAATTGTAGGTCCTAGAAAAATTATAAAACATTTAACAATTAAATACATATGCAAAATTTCCAAAAAAATACTATGTCGATATGGAAATTTTTTATTTGCCATGTGACTAAATACTTACTATACATGTATTAGTTATGTTAATTGCTGTTTCATCAAATTTCCAATATTTGTCATCATATAAACAACACAGAAAACTGAATCAGCATACGGTCATCATTTTGAGTGATTTTTAGTGATATTTCTAATGTCTAATATGCAAAATAATTATTTTTACACCGCTGGTTGCTATATTTTATTGGTGTTCTATACTAATAAACAGTTGTGTTACTCTAACTGACATTATTTTTCAATATTTTTTTTTGCAAAAATTAGACTCATAAAAAATAACAATCTACAACAGGAAACCCCTTGCAATTAAAAGCTGTTTCATTTATGTACTTTACAGCAGGTGTAAACTCTTTAGAAAGTAAATTACCCGGGGAAAACCTTGACATATTAAGGAAATTGAATAACAAATCTAATTTTGAATGGAAACAAACAAGAACTAAATTTAAACTTTTAAATAAACTTAAGACTAAAATCTTCTGAATATAAATAGATATTTACAAATCAGCATAACATTGTAGGCAAATTATATTTATATTTAATTACATACAATAAAATTCCAAATGAAAAGGAAAATTGAAAATTTTTGGTATCAATAAAAGTAACTTTTGAAAGTTTTCCTGTTTGTGCACGAGACATTTAAAAAGGAGAAACAAAATCTTTGTCGGGAGAATAAAGTAAGCCAACAAGATTGCCGTAAACCATCCATGAACTCATAATTAGATACATTAGCCTTACAGAGGATGACATCTAGCAAAAAAGGTTAATTACACTACACTACACCACACTGCACTACCTCAAAGACTGACCGAGCACAATTATTTTTAAGTCGATGCTAGCGATGAAGATATGGGCAATTTTGAATAATGGACACAATAATACAACTAATAATGAAAAATAATTGGAACAACGTCATTGAAAATAATTGTAGAGGACGTTCACGAAACCAACTTTTAAATTTGGCTTTTTAATTTTTAAGAATTTGAAAATTAAGATTCTTCCCACAATTGCTACATTTTCCAAGAATGCAGGTTTTCAAGGTTTACCAGATTAGTCGACACCTTGTGATATCTAGCACTCTTCTACTTTATCATCATCATCATCATGAGGTCGCAAGTCCTAAGACTGGTTGGACACGTGCCTCCACTCTTTCCTATCCTGAGCTAAACTTCGCATTTCCCTAAAACTAGAACAGCCCACATCCTTAACTATTTGCGAACAATAATCTAATTTACCCCTTCTAACTCCTGTTTTTGCCTGTAATATGTCTCTGACTAGACCTTCATGTCTGAGAACGTGTCGTACCAACTTATCTTGCCTATTTCTTATTGACTTCCATAGAGTCCTATGCTCTCCTATTCTTTCTAATACACCTTCATTTTTACCCTCTCTATCCACGATATTCTGATCATTCTCATGAAACACCACATTTCGAACGCTTCTAACTTTTTCTTTTCCGCCGCGCCCACTGACGATGTTTCGCACCCGTACAACGCCGTGCTCCAAACATACACCTTTAACAACCTTTTTTGAATTTCTACTTTATACATAATATTTATTATAATTGAACATTTTGTGGGTGGTCTCCTAGACGGGCTTCCCGAAGGGTTGATGTTTGTCTCAAAAAAGTAAGAGATCGTTGTCACAATGCAAATATGTACTTACCTAATTTTACTTAAAATTTGCACGTTGTCAAAATGAATTTCTCCGAAAGTGCTTTGTAAATTAAAACAATATATTGATAGTTTATGTATACATGTAAGAAAGATGCAGGGCCGGGACAAAACCTCATAAATGAACAAGAATGTTGAGGGCTGTTAATTGGTTTCTTAAACATAAACGCGTTATATCTACATGTGCATATTTCCAAAACCGCAACTGCTGCATGCACAACCGATTAGGCACTTCACTTGAGTAATTCCCACAAAGTTATTTAATCCATACGTATGGATTACAATTTTAAACAAACATAGTTATGTGCGACTAAGGCGATAATGGATATAATTCGTAAGAAAATGTACGTCATACGAATGGCATTACGCGAGGTGACGAATTGATTCGTGTTATTAGGTGTGGTAATTTTAATTTAAGTTGATTTTCATCAACACTTTGGAAAAAATATTTATTGAAAACAGAAAGTTATAAGCGACTACATAGTACCACAATGCAGTCAGTAAAAGTTACTTTCTACGTATGGATTTGCTCTTGAGAGTTTCAATTTCCATAATATAAATAATATTCTGTCTCAATATTGTCAGATAAAATTAATCATGGTAACAGCAACAATATTGGGGAAAAATAATTTAAGAACAGGTGTTATTGTCGAAATTCTAATAAATTAGCTACAACTTATAAAAAATCGTCAACGTGCCCACCTACACACATTGTTCTTATTTTCGTAAGGTTCTTATGCATTTTAAAATTGATGAACTATTGCAAAACAACAAAAATTTATAAGGTTACATTATCGTCTTGTTTTCCACACGCAAATTTCAGCATCTGGACGACCTGGACGTAGGAAGTTGTTGAGGATTCTAAAAGTCTCACCTGTGTATGGCATTTCGCCCACTGTAGTACCATTGGCTGGTTTGTCTGGACCATTTAAGGAGATTGTGTTTAAATTTTATACAGTGAGTGGAGGTGTACGTATTGAAATGTTACGAGTATTCTACAAATGAATGACCCCACTTTACAAAATGTTACTTTCAGAATATTATAAACGTAGGTCTATACGAATAACGAATTAATTTGCAGAAGAAATAACACATGTATGCGAACTGGGTCACTAATTAATAAATACAAATTTCTAATTATCTATTATCCGTTATCCTATTTTTAAAAAATTTGTGGGGAAATGTATTAACTTTTTATTTATTATTAGCGTTTTACCGACTTTCGGATTTACACTTTCAAAATTCTAAATGAACTTATCATGATAAGGTCGTCAGTCCTAAGACTGGTTGGACACGTACCTCCACTCTATCCTGTCCTGAGCTAATCTTCGCATTTCCTTAAAACTAGAACAATCCATATCCTTAACTATTTACGAACAGTAATCTAATCTAGTTCTACTTCTACCCTTCCTAACTTCCGTTTCTGCCTCTAATATGTCTCTGACTAGACCTTCATGCCTGAGAAGGTGTCCTACTACCCTATCTCGCCTATTTCTTATTGACTTCCATAGAGTCCTCCGTTCTCTTACTCTTTCTAATACCTCTTCATTTCTAATCTTCTCTATCAACGCTTGTAGTCTTTTCTTTTCCGCCGCGCCCACTGTCCATCTTACGCACCCGTACAGCGCCGTGTTCCAAACATACACCTTTAACAACCTTTTTCGAATTTCTAAATTAACCGTTCGCGAGCATAGAAGAGACTTCTTTTTATTAAAGGCGACACGACCCTGCGCTATCCTCTGTTTTATATCCCTACTACTCCTTCCGTCCTGACTTCCTAGATATCTAAAATCGGCCACTTCTTCTAATTTTTCGTATCCTATCTTTATATTCGCTCTTTCCCTACTTTTCCTTCCCTTGCATCCCAGTATTTTTGTTTTACTAAATGAACTATTGTAATAAATTTTAAACAATTTCTTAAAGCATATTTATAATCAACAACGACATTTGTAATATGTACATAAAGGTTTTTGTCGTTACTACTAAAAGTAGAAGTTGTGTTTCCGCAATCTAAAGTTTATGTAGGGTTATAATAATATATCTTCCGTATTATGTATTTGTACGAGTGTTTACGATTGTAACATGAAATACTTCATTTGCTCGCCTTGACCCAGCACTACCGTAATAATTGCCGTCTGTATCACGATTAAAGAATGTGACGTCTTGCAGAATGGATATCATCACTACGATCATCGTTACGTCAATGACCGTTACTAATTTTATTTAACGCATTTATATATACCGATAGAAAAATACCTTTATGCGACAATACGTAATAAAAGTTGCACATGAGAAACAACGACTAATGAATTCTTTCTTATTAGGAGTTCGTTCTTTCCTAGGATGACCATTCTTTGTTTTTTTATAATAAATATAATCCTCTCATTAAGTACGTTCCCCATCTTTCTCTTATCAAATTGAAACCCATCACAAATATTTCTCCTAACCTAACTTTAATTAACTTTAAATTGGGAAAATAAACTTAAACCTACAAAAAGACTATCTTTACCTAATTTGAGAATTAGATGGCGAAGACCATAGATTTAAAACAAATCTTTTGTAAAGAAAGAAAAGGTTTTTAGCTTTAATGAGGATGCTGTTTTATTCTTTTGTTGGCAGCATGCGGTGCTTTAACTGAGCTTCATAACGAGGGAAGAATTGTGACAAGATGCTGACCCGATTTCTTAGAACATCCTACAACAGAACAGGCCGCTGACACTCCTACAGACCTAACGTTTACATCTAACAACACTGTTGCATTCAAAGAACACGAAGTATAATAACGCAACCGTATTCAGTCCCTTTGTGATAAGAATGTTACATATTCCGACACCCAAAAGATAAAAATGAATGAAAATAATTGTCTCAACAATTCACCTGATGAAGAATCCAAACACAGACGAGAGTATCATGCAAAGAAAACGAAAAAACATTTTTGAATGTTAACAAATCAGAATGAATAAATTTTGTCAAACTAATAGTAACAATCAGTGTTTTCACTTACATGAAATATTATTACGTTATAATAACTGTAATAAGTTTTATCTTATGTAAACAAACCACCGACCATGTGCCACTTTTTCCGAATTCATTAGGTTATAAGTAGGTATAATGAAAAAAGATAAAACATGCAGGTGATATACAAAATCAATAATTTAAAAGCTACAATAACCGTTTTGAGACTAAAAAAATCTGAAAAATTCAGCATATTACAAATATACTTATCCTTAAGGAAGATAGAAAATACCGTAACATAAATAAAGGATAAGTAATATACCTTTACACCATATGTACTTATCAATAACAGCGACTGAATTAATCCCACATTATATTTTCAGCCTTGTCCTATTCCTCAAAGAATTTTTATATTTGTGATCAATGCATGTAGTATATTCAATTCACCCACTAGTAATTTTGAAATGTTCATAATTTATTAAAATATTTCTATAGATTCATAAACAAATCGTTTTGATGAGTTGATTTCAAATCATATTACTATCTGCGTAGCTATTATTAAGATAGACATTAAATATGCAACTTTCAGATGATGAATAATTAATAATCACGAACCTACTTACTTGCTTTATAATTTTATTATTAACCTCAGAGAATGCGATTGCTGTTTCTGTTTCATAATAACGAAATAGATGTACTTAAACACTTTGAACTTTTAATTTGCCTACACTTTTGTCAAAATGAGCGTTTTTTATGCCACACATTTATGCAATTATAGTGTTTTTTTGTAGGAATCGGTTTCTTTTGACAACCGTTGGCATGCTACAGACCGAAAAGGGCTCATAAGGGTATCAAATTTCTGATAACCTTAGTAGACAGCCTTATGCTTCTGCTACTAATTTCCTGAAGAAACAAACAACTTCTTCCTAGGGCAATAAAACTGGCGATACGTTTATTCAAGAACAAAAGATTTAGTAGCGAGCATGGCTGTTTACCAAAGTGAGTTGTAAACGAAAATTTTTTTAAAAGCAATTACACTGTTTTTATATAATCTACAGGTTGTAGTTTTGGATTTCTAAATTAACCGATTGCAAGCACAAAAGTCGAGAGCTTGCGCTATTCTTTGTGTTATCATTATGCTTAAAGCTTCATTTTATATAAATAAAATAATTCGTTATACCACATTAATTTTGATAATTTAAAAATTATTATGAACTATATAATTATGATCTATTTACTTAATATTCTTTGGTTTGATCTTTCTTCTCTTATCTCCACATATAATATTTAAAAATCCATTCTTTTACGCCCTTGATTCTGTTATACCTAATTGACAGTGTATTTAATAAGAAAACTTTTAAACAACATCTGTAAGGTTAATAAAACTAACATTTTTTTATTTCTATCGTTGTTATTAGTGTTACTTATCGTCTGATTCATTGCATTTCTCATTTACAGAGACCTTGCAACTTTACAACAACTAGGTATTACGCACACATTTTTCGAATAAAGGAAAAAACGGCTACATTTTACTTGCATTATTCGACCACATGATTAATACATGTAAGGGAGATTTAAAGAACTTAATTTATAATTCTATTCTATCTCACAATTAAAAACATAATAACAACCAAAAAGCTAGGTACCTACTTTCATTTATCCTTGCTTTTTATCAGATTAATTTACTATCACATAGTAGAACGTTGGCTGTATAGCAGGACTTTTGTTTATAGTATCCATCAACAACTAATTTTAAGAAGAAACAATTTATACGTGGCACAGGTTTGAATTATTTATAATGATATTTATATATTCCATATTTTTAAAAAAGAAAGTAATTTGTGTTTAAGTGATACGCTACTACATGGGGTACATGCTATTATCCTTACCATAATAAAAAAACCTAATCCAATTAACTAACACGACGATACTCTGGGCAATTATTAGTGTTGTGTTGCTGTTAATTAATTTCTGTTGATAAAGTGATACAAAATGACATTTTGTTTTACAAATTAATATGAGGGGGCTGCAGGACATTGACTCGAAACCATAAATAGGTAGGGCATTTAATTCATTTTTAGCAAAACGCATACACAGCCTTCCCCATGTTTACATGGGACACACCTAAAAGTTCCCCCTGGCTTTTACCTCTTAAGAAATTAACGGCTAGGTGTATCTATCTACCTTCCTCCTTACCTTGTCGCTACCCTAATCAAGTTTTACCCCATGACAAGCAATCCCTATTCTAAGCGCACGTAAGGGTGTGGAAATTTGATTTCTAAACGATATTACTACTTCGTTTTAATGAGATGACTAGGCAGTTGATGGGCCTAAGTGGATAGTATAAAACAAAAAAAAAAACAAAGTCATCGTAATGTAAAGCCAATATCCACAGGGTTATATAGGATATTGACATAAATAAATAAATAACAAAACTGACCAGAAAATAAACAGCCTTAAGCTATAGACAAGAAGATAAATTGTATCACTATTATCTATTGGAATTTTAATATTATTATCTATATAGATGCAAAAAAATCATAGATTCTTTTGTTTTTAAATATCCGTAGGCCCTTAGTTTTTAAAAAATAGAATACATAGAAATTCTTCGTGTTATATTTGCAAACTGTAAAATTTTAACGAATTCCAACCCACACACATTCCAATATTCCATAAATTTTTGTCGCAAAAAAAAGGGTAAGAAAACGTTTCTGATAGTGCTAGTAAGCCATGAGAAATATGCAAATGGCGAATTCACTAGTAACATTTATTATGAAACTCCGTTATTAAATGTGCTTTAAAGTTGATTATGCATGCGTACAAATCTAAATATTAAAATAAGCTATAATTGGATGAAATTTAGGATTTCCTGTACAGCCTCCGCCGTATACAATCGGCTTGCGTGTACGTTTGTGTATCGAATACTTCAGTTTTAAGTAAGCGACCACCGGAAATTGAATCAGAAGTCGTTTCCGGGATCTATAGGAGCAAATGTTCAGCTTTTGAGGATATTTCACTAAAACATACGTTTTTCATCGGGTTCTTTGTCGTAAACTCGAAGAGTACAGCAAGAAATAAAATTTTATTACTTTGTCAACGGACAAGCAAAAGGCAAAGCTTTGGACTGTTCTGTTCCATCCTGGTGTCACATCTACTCTGGTTTGTCGCATATGGTCAAAAAAAATTAAACTCTACGTAAGTATATACAAGGTGTCCGAAAAATTTCCTTAAGAAAACTGGAAGACAACCCTTGATTATTATAAATTGTAAAAATTAGAAATAAAAATATTTTCTACCTTGATTCGCTGCCAAATATTTATTTTATGAAAAGCGTTTTTAATTTTTAATCTTTTACAAATGAAATACATACGAAAATTCAAATTCACTTTAAAAATCAAGCATCTGATACTTCCCATGTTGCAATAAAAATTGAAAATATTAAAAGGTGTCCTAACAAAAGAACTGTGGTAGACTGTTATCAATTGTTTTGGGGCACTGTCGGTCATCGTTCATCGGCAGTTATTATATTACTTATAGTAGTTAGGCACTACACGCATGTTCAAGTAATTATAAAAAGTTTCAGGCTAATTTAATTTAATAAATAATGGGAACAAGGAATATTTAATTTCCTGTTATGACTTCAGCTATGTGCACTACATCCGTTTTGGTCTAAATCGAGCAATGTTAACCCCTGCTCACTTTATTAACTTGGACTTAAAAATACATCAATATTTACAATATGATTGAAAATCAATTCAATAATTTTAGTGATTATTACAAGGTTATTGGAGAAATATTCCTACAATAAATTGAGATAATGACTGCAAATTGTAGTCTTGTATTCCAACGTGCAACCTAAAAGTAGAATTGTAGAAATACCCACTACTAAGTATAATACGTTTTCAAATGGACTGCAATGCAATGGTAAAGCCAACTACTTTTTATAAATATACGTAACACTATATTGTATAATTCTTTCTTAATTGTTGTAGAGAAGTATATGCTACAATTTTGTATAATATTTTTCCTGATTATTGTATAGATATAAGCTACAATGAAAAGTAATTTTTAAGCAGCATAAGTTGTAGTATAGAGACAAACAGTTTGTAAGAAAAAGAGTAATTACTTATAATATTATATTAATATTCACTATAACTTGTTTCGGTGAAGGTCTAGATTATCCCCACAACCCCCTTCGGGTGTGGGGCAGTGGGGTTGAAAGAGGAGGTCTCCCCCACCATTGTACCATAAAAACTTTGCGGCAGTCTCACCCCCATGAAAAGTTATGGGGCTCAAAGGTTATAATTGTGTTGATTTTCATATGCTTGTGGGTATGTAAATGTAATTAGTATATTAATTTTCAANTTTTTATGTATTTTTCATTAGTTTTACCTTTGAATATTGTTTAAGAATGACTATATAAATATTTACATGCCTAGAAATATATAAAAATTGGCATTATTTATTAACTTTGAACCCCCATAACTTGGGGGTCAGACCGCCATGAACTTTTTATGGCACAGTGGTGGGGAAGACCTCCTCTTTCGATCCCCCCACCCCATCATCTAGACCTTTATAGTGTATGAAAATTGGAAAAATTTAAAGAACTTTGCAACCCCATAACTTCATGGGGGTGTGACAGGTGCGAACTTTTTATGGTGGTTTCCTCAGGAAGACCTATTATTTCAATCCCCCCCTGCCCCCATCTCCTTCGGGAGTGGAGGGGAGGGGGATAATCCAACCTTTTACCCTTGTTTCTATTCCTATATTCGCTACTATTTCTAATGAAAAGTTCTAAAATTCTACAAGTTTGTTTTACAGTTTTCTCTGAGTGTATTTTCATTATAATTGATTGGCTACCCGTAATATATTTGCAATAAAGTTGATTTAATCAATGATGTATCGGAGCAGTAAATTATTTTGATGTGTAGTGAGAGAATTTGGAGCAACCTGATCCTCGTTGAAAAAGGAATCTCACGGCAGCGATGGGAATTGCAAATCTGGAATGCAGCAAGCTATCTGCTGCACTTCGCATACACATGTGGATGGACACACATACGTATAAACGTAAACAACGACCAATACCCGTG
Organism: Agrilus planipennis; assembly: GCF_000699045.2. NCBI lineage: Eukaryota > Metazoa > Arthropoda > Insecta > Coleoptera > Buprestidae > Agrilus > Agrilus planipennis. Next base: position 698,514 of record NW_020438867.1, on the reverse strand, counting down.
GAAACGGAAGTTACGTTACGCGGAAATAAGCACCGCATCCCCAGGAGACAAACGTACGTAGGTACGTAAGTGCGTATACGACCGAGTAGATTCGACGTCTATTGTGCTTTATTATTTCCGACAGAGGTACGTATATGATTACTGATTAGTTCGGTTACGGTGTTTTGTTTACATTTTCGTTTTAAACAACCTGCATATCCTGACATCTCATGTTCACTGATTTAGAGTCAGGAAATCGTGACCAAAACAACTTTGAAATTATTTCCCATGTTGATTACTGGATTCAGTTCGGATAGACGAGCAAAGCAAAGTTAAACCGCCCTATGAACTTCGTAGATACAAAATCCTTGTACAGTTCCAAAAGAGGAGACTAACTAGGACACGTACCTCCACTGCTTTCTATTCCAAGCCAACCTTCGTATTTCCTGAATACAGTAATCTAATTCAGAAATTTAGGCCTTCCTCTCCCCTCTTTACTCCTGTCTCTGCTTCTAGTATTATGTGTTTAACAATTAACCCTTGTCTCAGAGCGGGTTCTACCTTAAATACATTCATTTTTATCTTTCCCGTTGCGCTGACCGTTACGTTTTGCACTATCAAAGCCGTTGCTTCTATAACATATCATTTTTTTCATATATTTTTCGAATTTCGGAATTATAACAATTCTCGAGCGTAGCAGTACCTTAAAAACGATTTAATCTTGAACTATTTTTTATTTTACGCATCTACTGCTTCTTCCAACATGACTTAAAGAACTAAAACTTAAAGTACAATAATAAATCGTCAAAGAAAATGTTTCAAAACTAAAGTTTTTCACAGTTCAACTTTAGTATATTGTTTTTAATCTTTTATCAGTTCACCTTCTTTCAATATGTCTATTTTCAAATTTCATAATAGTCAGTAGCCTGACCCAAACAAGAGTTTAATTATTTTATTTATTTATATGACCATAGTTTTGTATTGAGTTAAATTCTACTTGAAATACGTATCTATAATTAAAATACGAAGTGAAAATAAGAATTGTAATGGATCAAGTCTTCTTCGTGAAATATTCTTTTTGTTTTTTATTTAGTTACGTGCTGCCTAATAAAATCAAATCAAATTAGTACGTTTTACTAAATAGGGGAATGGTAATTGATATTTAACTCTTTGTAAATACATAAATATGTTCAGGACTAATTAAATGAGTCAGAACAAACAAGTAGCCAGACTAATTAGCATTCTTAATTGAACTAAAGAACAACAGAAGCCTGCCAAAGCTACAAACTTGCACAACTATAACGTCAATGTAGCAAATTTATTGTCTCTCAATACGTGTATGCAAAACAATATTACATACATTTAGATTGAATATAAGTGGAATAGTGAAATATTTAAATATTGATTGATATAAAAGATAAAATATGGGTTAACGGATAATTCCGATGGGTTAGATAATCACATCATCATAAAGCAACCCCAGAAATACTGAAGTCCTGAGCTTAGTTATTAAACTATTTAAAAAAATATTAATCCATGTATAATATTTGAAATATTTCAGTTAGCAGCAACATTACCGTAAGTCGAACTTAAAAAACTCTTCGCCAGCTATAAAAAAGTACAATGGATTTCGGGTATAACGACAACTAAGGGACCACTTTAATTTCGTCATTATATCCGGAAGTCGTTACAGGCAAAAGTTTACTTTAGGTTTAAACGTTTACTAAACACAGTTGCTACTCACAATACCACTTTGTAACTGAACCATTTAAACGTACACGCTTACCTACCCACCTGGTTGATAAACTAAAAGTCAAAATACAGTATGGGATTACTAGGGATTTGTTACAAATGATTCATTAAAAACAGTCGCTAGAACCGAACTCGTCGTTACATCCGAAGTCGCTATAGCCACATGAGTTTTATACTAAAGGGACTGATATTTAACGTCGCTATAGCAGAATGGTCGCTATAACCAAGGTCGTAATAAATGAAGTCCACTGTATCTGTATTTTATGGTTCGTAATTTCCGACATCTCCATTAATTTTTTTATTCGGTATGTTTATATATGTTATAACAAAATTGCAACTATTATTATTATTCGGAGTGTATATAAACAATAGTAGGTACATGTACACATTATTACATTATGTACCAGCCATTAAGTGCTACTCCTTACCGGATATCCATGTTCCACATGAGAGGACCGATCTGTGATGCCGGAGGCACGGGACATTCCATTTGCACCATTTTTTGTTTGCTTCTGTTTCCAGTTCACGTTTACTTAATGTAAGGCATAGATTTTAATTCAAGCGAAGCTCTTAAATGCGCGCGAACAAGCTCTTTAATCGTTTCTCTTTTAATTAGTTACGTAATTATAGTTATTTACCAGATATTAACGCTGTACAATGTGATATCCTTTTACTTTGCAACTATGTATATTTTATGTTCCTAGGAAAACTTTACGATGGTTTAAAATGAATTTGTTCCTAATAATCTTATAACTTATATTATTTAAAATAATTTTCTTATACAATATAGAGCAAATTAATAGTTAAAAATTCGAGAGAGGTTTTCTTCACATTGCAGCTCTCCTTATCATCAGAATTAACGAATAAAATCTAAAGTGTAATATAATGTTACGGTAACATTAAAAAAAAAGCAATGTTGAACATTTATCAATATCAAAGCGCCAAGTTTCAAAATGTGTTTTACGATATGCTTCAATGGAAAAATTTAGAAGTCCGTGACAGACCATTCATATTCTCAGATTCTTATTGTTGTTGTTGCATTTTGGTAACTATATATAATCAGGCGCTTTTTATTTAATATTAGTGCTATAATTGCGATCAGCTTTCACTCGAGTGTAAAATGTACAAATGTAAACAGATTCTTTTAGGTCGTGATGTTTTTTACATTGCTTCTGTCGAAATGTTTCTTCTGAGATACGTATACCTACACGAAAAAAATGGAACGCTGCCAAATTACTAAAAAACATGACACTTTTAAGTCATAATTAGTGTGGTTTTAAGCAAACGGGTGGTCTACAACAAAGAAATTATTGATATTATCTACTTTTACGACTGAGTGCCCAAAAGGACTTCTATAATGAAAAGAAAATTAAGAAAATTAATAAACAGTTGGTCAGAAATCTGTAACTATCAGGTGTGGATCACCATCTCAAGCCATAACGTAAAAAGTTATGACAACTAACTCAAGTAGGTTTAACTGAAGTCCCATCCCTCTCATTGGAGATAGGTACGTTGAAACGTATAGAATTTTGATAGAATTTACGGATTTATAAATGTCAGAAATTATTATATATTATAAAAGAATAATGTGTGGCCATCTTGATAATATGACTCACTAATAAGTGAAATGAGTATGAAAAAATGTCATGTAGAATTAATTGCACACCTTGAACACTAGACAAAAATTTTCAGTCTCTCAGAGTTTTTCGGCGTTTCTGAGAGAGTCTCTCACAGTCTTTCACAGTCTCTCAGTGATTGCCTAGATGTTTTTATGGATCTCTCACAGTCTCTGTATAAGAGACTCGAACGATAAAATTGTTAATTCATAGATTAGAGTCTTTCACAGAGAGACTGAATGAATAAAAATGAAAAATTGAGAGACTCGAGTCTTTCGTAGAATGACTGGGATCTCTAAAATATGTTGAACTTTAAAATTTTTGAAAATTTTAACTATGTCTATCGAGACACCACTTATTGAGAGATTCGAGTTTCTCTCAGCGACACCAGAGAAACTCGATGAGAGACGGAGACTCGAGTCTCGCTTTCAGAGACTCTGAGAGACTGAACATTTTTATCTCGGGAAGCTTTATGAATGCTTCATTGAACTCTCTTATCGGTATTGGTAATTACGTGCTTGGAGAAATTTGAGAAAAGATGGTATTTTTGTAAATATCACAATTTTAATGAAGTAACAAGGGAATATTAATGATTAATAGTTTTTTTAAGTCCGCGGTTGTCCTTCTACTGCAAATACAGTTCTTTTGTTATGAGACAGTTACTTTTTTTTTATTAAGGTCGCAAAGTTGTTGCTAATAAACTATATTCTTTTTAAAGGAATAAAAATGTCCTTTCTAGGAATAAAACAGTCACCACTTGTTAGTCATTGACACTAAACAGTTCTAGTGGTGCTAAGAAATTCCTTTCTGATGATAACTGCACAACAGTATGATGAATGAGTTTTCCTTTTTCCGTGTCCGTGTCTACAAGCGGATATTAACCTTAGGAAAGTTAAATTGCAGCGTTTATACGGTTACAGTGCAAGAATTCCATCATGTAGTGCGTTAATTTCTAAATGATCGCATAAAAAAAGTGGCACCGCGTCTCATTATGTCGGAACGAAGAGACTTGCACAGAAGTTCAGAACGCCGAGACGAGAGAAGTCAAAGTGCTCACCGTAACAAATGTTTGTAACAGTCCTGTGAAACGTCATAAAACTATCTTAAAAATTTCAAGGAAAATCCTCTCATGCGCAACGGTCCTTGAAGCATGAAGAAGGTCCGACAACTGTTTTTTCAGATGATGCATGTTTTTGATTACGTACCGATGCAGATCAGCAGAAGAAGAAGAAGAAGAGAGTGGAGTTAAAAAAGTTAAGAAAATAAGAACAATGTAAAAATAAGCCATTTCCTACTTAAACATTTAAGGAATTATAAAATCATTCCCAATTTTTAGACAAAAATAATACCATCATATGTAATAGGTACATGTTTAAAAATTTTACGTTATTAATAAATCTGGTACTGTAATTTGTATAAATGTGTATGTTTGGAGCACGGCGTTGTACGAGTGCGAAACATGGACAGTTGGCGCGGCGGAAAAGAAAAGGTCAGACGAGTTCGAAATGTGGTGTTATAGCCGGATGATGAGGATATCGTAGGTAGAAAAGGTTAGAAATGAAGAGGTATTGGAAAGAATAGGAGAACAGAGGACTCTATGGGAGTCAATAAAAAATAGGCGAGATAGGTTGGTAGGACACCTTCTCAGGCATGAAGGTCTAGTTAGAGACATATTAGAGGCAGAAACAGGAGTTAAGAGGAGTAGACGTAGACCTAGATTAGATTACTGTTCGCAAATAGTTAAGGATGTGGGTTGTTCTAGTTTTAGGGAAATGCGAAGATTACCTTAGGATAGGAAAGAGTGGAGGTACGTGTCCAACCAGTCTTAGGACTGATGACCTTATGATGATGATGTAATTTGTACTTTGTAGTACCAAAGACTTACTGCATGGACTAGTTGCAAGCTTCAAATGTGGAATATTTATTGCCGGAAACCCGGCAAAATCACTATCCGGCACATCTATAATATTTAATGTGTTTTTCTCATAAGATCAAGTTGATATCTCAGTTCCTACATACCTAACCGTAATCAATATTACGATAGAAAAACGATTATTATTATTACCTCAGGTAGTCAGATAACTATAACTATTGTTGTAGGTAAATGTCAATATCACAAAAATATGATATTTGACAGGATCAAACCTCTCATAAAGTAAATAAATAAGATAAATATATTTACATATCAAGTTAACCAATACATATATGCATAGGTACGTTAGAAAAATGTAAGAACTATTAGTTTATATAGCTCCTGTCTTACATGTAGGTAAGTGGATACGTACAACGTTTACCTACTACAGGATATAAATGACATTAACCTTTTCTTTAGTACATCCTTATAAGTAGTGACTTATTTTGCCATAAAAACTCCTATTGATTCAAAAAAGTTTTTAAAGTAAACAATAAGCAGCTAGTGAGTGATCACAAAATATCACATAAAAAAGAATCAATCATAATAGCACATTGCACAAAATATTTTCATGGTTATTACTTTCTGCCCTCTAGAGAAAATCGAAAAACAAAGAAATACAATTCCAAACCGGAATTTTTAATATTCCAGGAAAAACACAAGGCTGACTCAGAATAATAATGCGGAAAAAAATAGATTTGCTTAATTGGTACGCTCACCTTTGACTAATGACGTAGTCATTAGTACCAAATTTATATTAATTTTTACGAGCTCATTAATATTTTAGACATATTCAAAGGTACCTACGTATCGATGAAGATATCTAATACTGGCTAAAAAGAAAAAAAGCCGAAGCTTTATTTTTGATAAATATATCGATTAATAGGATGTCTTCCATCCAAATACCTCATGTGCAAGTTTTTGTTGAATTATAACTCATTTGCCTAATTGCTTTTAACACACTTTGTGTAACCCCTTTAGAAGGCACTTAATAGATATTGCACAGTTATAATTGATTCGAATTAATTCGAAATGTGGTGTTACAGGCCAATGATGAGGATACCGTGGATAAAAAAGTTAGAAAGGACGAGGTGAACAAAGGGCCCTATGGAAGTCAATAAGAAATAGGTGAGATAGGTTGATGGAATACTATCTCAGGTATAAACGGTTACTTAAGAATATACTGGAAGCAGAAACAGTTTACTATTCATAAATGGTTAAGGACGCGCAATATTTCCGTTTTAGGGATATGCGAAGATTAGCTCAGGATATGAAATAGATGAGTATGCAACCACTCAGGACTGACGACCTTTTGATGACCCTACGCATATATAAAAAGCGCAAAAGTCGTCAATGTAATTAAACTGTTGTTATGTATATGTATTATATTCACCTTATACTCTGCTTTGTAAATTCGTTAATCAAAGATGATATAAATTGAAATCGTATTGGATGCATATATTATATTCAAAATCCATCCAGTAAAAATTAAGGCAATTAATTTTATGAAACAATTTCCTCTCTTTAGATTGTTTTTAAACAAACAGAGTTACGTCAGTATGATATGCGACTTTAATTAATAATAATTGTTTGGCATGAAATAACGAAAGCATTATTCGTTACATATGCCTTACGTAATATACAATGACGTATCTTTATCGACGTTAACGTATCTTTTCCACCTAAAAAATATTTGCAGTGTATATGAAATACGCAAGTACAACCTGAAAGTTAATTCGTACATCCGCCATTTGTTTGAAACGCATTGTAATAACGAGAACAGAAGCCGATTGCCTTGTTAAATATGCAATAAGAAGGTCGAATGATACAAGAAACAATATGTAAGGTCCTCATACGTGTATCCGAAACTTGCGGAAGTTTCACTGGGTTTCCCAGAATCATAAAATCAATAAACTTAACGATTGCCATTTTGCGGGTATAATTATGCTGCCATTTGCCATTGCAACGAGCCGATAAATAACGATGATTACTCTGAAAGGTCGTCCCTAAGAAGTAATTACCGGAATATCGGTTAAAATACTTCCCAGGCTGTTTCGATTTTAGCGAAACCGTATCAGGAAGTAGTCAACCTAGTGCTTATAGGTGACGCCTATAGACCTGTCTCTATAAAAGCACATCGGTGCCACTTGAACAATTTTTGTTTTATTTAATATGGCATTCGCGACTGCCGGTCGGGTCGTTGAGATAGATTTAATTACTCTATAACACATGGTAACTCAACAAAATTGAGAAACGGAATCGTATTGAACAACCAGAAGTATTTTTTGCTTTTTAAAATTTGAAGAATGTGCAATCTACATACAGTGGATATTACGATTTTGGTTATAGCGACCATTGTGCTATAGCGACGTCAAATGTAAGTCCCTTGAATTTAAAGCACACTTTAGTAGAAAATTCATGTGGCTATAGCGACTTCGGATGTAACGCCGAGTTCGGGTGTAACGACTGTTTTTAATGAATTATTTGTAACAAATCCCTAGTAATCCCATGCAAATATAGCGACCGGAGTCGGCCACTAAAGACACAAAGAGCTTTCTTATATTTTGTTTACATTCACGCAGATAATCAACAAATGTGGTAACTTTACCGTTGTTTCTGAGTAGCAAATGTGTTTAGTAAACTTTTGAATAAGTATAACTTCCAGATGTATCTACATTTACTGTTAAAAAAAGCGAAAATAGTTTCAAAATCGAAAAACAGTGTGTGTATCTCCTTTAACTTTGCCTGTAACGACTGGATATAACGACAAAATTACAGTCGTCTCTCTGTTGTTGTTATACCCGAAATTTACTGTATATACTTAAAAGTACATATAAAAGAATAAACTGACGCTGACTGACATAGGCAAGTACTAAGAAATAATTTTACAAAATTCAACCTCTGAAAAGGTAAAAAGGAAGGTCAAAGTTTGATTAAAGTATAATTTCGACTTTATAGATACCTAATCCAAAACCAGCAAAATTAAACTGAACGGCGTTTAGGTCGCTGAGTCGGGAAACATTTGCACAAATAATATTCTTCGTATACAACTGCTCCATTTACTATAAAACTAAACAAAACTATCAAAAAATTCCAATCGCACTAATGGCTCAGGGGTTATGGTAGGAATGATTTCAAGTACTTTCATTCGTTCTTTACCAGGAATTATATCCCTTAAATGTCTCAAAATTCCAATATAAAATGACCCTAATTTCTTTATTCTGCTTTCAGTATTAGGTATACGTTTTCTCATCGCGACTTTACTATTTCAGTTTCATAATATTTATTTATATTTCTTTTATTTCTTGTACTTCTTATTTATTGGTTTTTCTCGTAGCTATATATTTTCCATTTATTTGTCTCCTTTATATATAAATTGTATCAAGGGAAAAATAGAGAACTATATGGAAACCAACAAGAAATATAAAAATAGGCGAGATAGGTTAGTAGGGCACCTTCTCAGGCACGAAGGTCTAGTTAGAGATATATTAGAGACAAAAACAGGAGTTAAGAGGAGTAGAGGTAGACCTAGATCAGATTACTGTTCGCAAACACTTAAAGATGTGGGATGTTTTAGGGAAATACGAAGATTAGCTCAGGATAGGAAAGAGTGGAGGTGGGTGTCCAACCAGTCTTAGGACTGACGACCTTGCGAAGATGATGAGCATATAATAGTAGTGAATATATACTGAATGAACACCCTATATGAGACTTGACATTTTTAATGGAAAACTGTAAAGTTTTGTTTGCGGTTTGGCATTCATTATACACATCGGCTGGTTGCTTTCGACACAAGGTAAAAATCACTAGAACAGCTGGCAACCGAGATACAAAACACCCTCAACTGAAATATACCTCCACAGTACAATGTTAACATCAACGCATTATGTATATAAGACATTCTGGTCCCTTTTTATAATACACAGTGATAAATTTCAGCCTCGTGGTTTATAACAACCATACCTATGTGGTTTACTACAAGCTGTTACGTTGTAGGATATCCTTTACCCACGCACTACTTTCCTCGACTTTCCTGACATACGATCATTCATAAACCGAGTTGAATTTACGTTCGAATGTATATGAACAGCATTTTCCCAGTTTCATTTATTGTCGTTACTGTGGAGATTTTGGTTGACTCACTGGCACTGGAATCAAATTAATATGCAAAGCATATTCATTCCGCTAACATCGATATGTACAGCTAAGCTATAGCACACAAGTGATTCGATATGCATTTATGTAAGTTTAACATTACATTACATTACATAACTATAAGACACACATTCCGAGATTCCAAACGATGAAAACATAGAAAAATAAAATATTGCACATTAACTGTGGAGGTAATAAAAGATTAAATACGAGGGTCGTCCTTATAGTGCTAGTCAGCTGCTGTAATCCAACGATTTTTGAGTATGACACCTTTGATGTTAAAAACGCTTTTTAAATTTTTAAGAATACATGTATAATTTCGGGTGCTTTGTTAAACAACAAAAAAATGAAATATTGCTATTTTATGGTGTTTAATTGTTCATATCTATTTTGTTGATTTAAGTCAATAAACGGGATATTTCTATAAATAATATAGTTTTGATAAGAACCAAAGTTTCTATGAAAACATATTTTTGCATATTGTATAAAAAATGCTGGCCCCATTTAGAACGTACGCACAAGTGTGTTTTAGATACCTACAATAATATATACATTGTTATTGTTATCTAAATTACAAAACTGAACTGGGTTAATGACCAGTAAAACATTAAAAATCACTGGAAATAAAAAACAAACTATTGTTATATTTGCAATAAACGTTTGTTTTTATCAATTTATTAATTTGAATGTGTACCTACGTATTTGTTAACAGCAATATAATTTCGCTATTTTAGACTTTATCTCTGTTCTAGTTTTATTTTCAAACGTTAAGAATTCGTTTGCAAGTACATAGTAAATAGTGGTTTTTTAACAATACTCGCATAATATGAGATATAAAATGTCTTGTTAGTTAAATTAAGAAAACACAATCGCGATTGTTAAGGATTAATGTCATTATTTCAGAAATCAATTCGGATATTTTTTGTGTAAATTTGTGATAATAGACAGCTAATATAGGCACCTAATAAAATTACATACATTATACTTTTAAATTATCTAAACTGGAATACATTTTTACACATAAGTGTTTTTTTGGTATTTCTGATGATAAATATTATTTGTAGGTAATTTTTTTTCTCTTTGAAATAATAAAGCTATAAATAGTTTACAGTTTTCCAAAACAGACAAATTTCTTATGTTCATTAAAATGTGATTTTCAATTAATTGCAAGTATCTATATCACATTTATCTAATTCAATACAAACCAAATCTTATCTACATACGGCAGTATGGCGTTATCTACAGATAATTGCTGTTAAATGAAGTATTTCATTGATTTATCGAGATTGTTTGATAAGATAACATAGAAAATTTGATGGTTTCAAAAAATAACTGACCAATTTTGATTTTGAATTATTAATTTATATGTAAAAATAATATTATATACTCAAAAATGATTTTCAGTTGTAATTTTCTCCGTCAATTTTAATTCGGTAAAAATGGTAATTCAATGAAAATTATAATACCTAACATGCACGTTTATTCTATAAATTAATTTCTATTATTTTATGTTGTACCGTCCAAAAGGTAGATACTTAAGTAATTATGTAACTGTATCTAAAAATAATTCAATATTTAAACATTATATTAATATTTGTAGTACACTATGCATAAATGAAGTCTAAACCTTGGTCTCTGTTTATTTTATTTACTTTCATTAAGCTTGCATCTCTATAGTATTTTAACAACAGTAGGATTTAAAATTGTGAAATAGCTTGCGGATTTTGCAAAAGTAAAATAAATTTATTCGATAACCAGGATTTTACTAACCGTTTAGGTATGCATGCACGTAATAAAATCACACAGAAAATAAGTACTGAGAATTTCGTCTAATTAATTATACAATTTTCAGACTTATCAATATACATACGTGCGACAAGGTTATTTATTTAAAGATAAAACCTGCAGTGAAAACCCAATTAAGAAATAATGGTTTTACCGACATTAAATTCTTTAAATGACAATTATGAATATAATTCAATCAATAGGTAACAAAACTTTTAATAACTGACATGCTGAACATGATTACTTCTATTTTATACTTCTAAAATTGCTACCCAATGCCCATATGTCTCTAGTGTTTGCTGTACTTAATTTTCAGTATCTTACGTAACACGATTCCTGAAGGAGCGTCTTTAGGCCCTGATCAGTTTATAGCAAAGAGAAAAAGAAACACCCTCCTCACGCGATCAAACTAACCCCAATAACTCAAGTGAATTGTAGAATATAGATGAGCTTGAGCTTTTATCAGATTGTATCTTCTTCTATCTATCGATATAAAAGATAAATGCACACAATTACGTATATTATAATCTATAGGTAAACCGCAATTATCCCTGGCTACCGTACATGTAATGATACGGTTGACGCCTCTGTTTTTTAGTTATAGAAAAACCTAATTTTGATGTTTCTCTTTCCCACAGGGCTAATTATTGTGTTGAAAAAAAAACAATAAAAAACATTTAATACAATTTGCTTACAGGCAAAAGTGGAGCTTTCGAAAGTTTGTCCGTATTATTTTGGTGAAAAATTTAGAACTTATCACAAGTATTTTCCGGAAAGAATACTTCTTCGGTAACCTTGCATCTCATATTTCAAAATATGTTTTACAATAGTGATTTTTCGTCCCGTAATAAATAGTCAACTTTATAAAAATATTTTTTAAAAACCTAATAATCATAAGTAGTGTAGAAAACCAATAAGTCATTGAAACACGACAAGATCCGTTGGTATTCCAATTAAATTGAGTTCTAATAAAAAAAGGAATACTAATCTTCGATTGAGAAACAACTAACCAATTTATTTCCTAATATGTTATTTATTTACCCTTGATATTATCTAACTGTTGTTTTTTCTTAAAATACGCAATAAAAAAAAGATACTAATAAATAAATGCGACACTAGTAATTACAATTACGGATAAGCGTATAGATGTGTGCTGTTTGGTCTGCTGAGTCTTCATTTACACTGTAAAACGTGTTATTTGTGTATTGTAAATTAGATTTTGCTGTTGTTTGTCAGAGTTATTTTTATTTGAAGAGTAATAGACAGACGTGAAGTATTACAAACAAGCAAACTGCGAATGGCGCCAAACAATCACTATCGTCTTCTACATAATAGCTGATAAAAATTGCAATAGTTGCTTCATTTAACATAAATTCCGCGAAATAACTCGTCGAGACAATCTGAATACCATAAAAAACTTTAAGTGGGCATGACCAGAGATGATTCAGAATTAATATAGGTATGAGATTAAAGTCTAACTTTTAAAAACTTACCCAAACAAAAGTTTTAAAAATTAAAAATAAGACTAAAGTTTAACATGTATCTACTTACAGAAATAAAATTTTTGTTATTGTACGTAAGTTTTAAAAGTCGGACTTGTACATTCTGTAAAGGAAAAATAATGTAAGAAACCTTGTCATTACCTTAACAGGATTTAATTGTATTAATCCAAACCACTAAATGAAAAGTCAAAGTTCGGTTCAGTAATAAAAAATTGACGAAGTTATAAGGGCACAAGCCGAACGTGCATGACTGAACAGTAAACACGGCGCACTACGGTACGAAAACGCGTTACAAAGCTCTAGCTCCTTATGCGGCACGAAGACAACTAGCACTGACAGCGGCAAACACTGCGTTAAGCTAATCGTAAAAGTTCCTCCAACTCTTGAGCTTTAACACGTCGTGTCGGGCGTCGTTCGTTCGTCAGTTGGCTGGTTGATTGGGTGTTAGAAAAAGGATAGATGTAATACGTAATTATTATTGTAAAGCCAGGAGCTCCTGCTACCGGAATGTGCTGTCTTATAAATATAAACAATAAATTATAACAGGACTTTCATTTTCGTTTTATTACATGCATTGAACACTGTTTACTACACATTAAACCACAGTAAAAGTGCTTATCAATTGTGGTACTTAATTCTGTTCTGCTTGAATTGTGGGCTATTAACTGAGAAAAGAGTTGGTGGCGCCTGTATATAAAATAAAAGACAACCAAAGTGTTTCTGTTTGTCTGTTGTAAAAGCGTAATCATCATCATAAGTTCGTCAGTCCTAAGACTGGTTAGACATGCACCTCCACTGTTTCCTTTGGAGGGCTAATCTTCGCATTTCCTTAAAACTAGAACGTTACACATCCTTAACTATTTATGAACACTAATTTAATCGAGGTTTCCCTTTACTTCTCTTAACACCTGTTTCTGCCTCTAATATGTCTCTGACTAGAACCACATGCCCGAGAAGGTGTCCTACCAACTCATCTTGCCTATTTCTTATTGACTTTCATACAGTCCTTTGTTCTCCTGTTCTTTCTAATACCTCTTCATTTCTAACCTTCTCTATCTACGGTATCCTCATCATTCGCATGTAACACCACATTTCGAACGCTTCTAATATTTTCTTTTCCGCCCACCGTCTATGTTTCGCACCCGTACAGCACCGCTTTCCACACATACACCTTTAGCAATCTTTTCCGATTTTCTAAATTTTTTCTTAAGAAATCGTATGTTTAAGCCGGTTGGTCACATTTACTAGACGAAGATTAAAAGTGTAATAAGGAAAAGAAAAAAGGCCACGTCGGAGTACTCATGTTTTTTTCATCTAAACTTTTATTCAGTATTCCAGGGTGTGGGACGTCGTTAGGAAATCCTTCAAGAAATGATTTTGAAATACTCAAAAGACGTGCTATTACACTAAGAAAAACAATTATCGGTATAAGCACCTAAACATTGTCCAATTAAGAATTATAATATCGATATGGACACATATTAAACTAACTAATCAAAGACAATATTGATGAAAGATCAATGTGTTGGACCAACTACAAATAACGAAAAAATGTTGCATTATCATTTTAACAACCAAAAGGAATTCTAGTAAACCCTGATTATCGACTTTTATCTAATATATTCCAGTAATTATAGAAACTAGAAACTATTTGTAACGAACATTCTTAACATCAATGTGTACTCTTGATAAGGATTTTAGTTGTTTTGTCAGTGCAATTAAATTGTTGTACAATAGTATTTTAAAAGATTTCATTACTGGGATTTTTCAAATCAAATCGACCAAAGTTGATATTGAGGAGGCTTATCTCAATCAAATTTTCGGACAGGGCGTTTTCATAATTTTTTCTTGTGAATGGCATCTACTACCGTTTGACAATGACAATAATTTATTTTAAATAATATAATATGTATTTTAAATGTAATCTCTAAAAAGTTATTTAATGAGTTGTTGTTTAAACAGTTAGATGCACTAATGTAAATTATACAAGATAATATCCTAACTTCGACTATTTCTACGCCGGAAATAATTTGTGTAGAAATTGTGTCATTGCATCTTCATCTATTCAAATCTTAATAATAAGTCGTATTTATTTTCATTATTCTAATTGGTTTAATTATTTGAAAGTCCTCCGGAGATATAAACAATACGTATATTTCTATAGTCAGATATGGATTTGCATTAGAAAAATGTAAGAATGGTGACGAAGTTGAATTTGCAACATTTTTCCTTCTCATAGCGGATAAAACAATGAATGGGATGGGAATAGAGCAACAAGAGGTAGTTGTAGGTGAACAATGAGTAAAGTTACTGTAGAAAGTGTGTAAATACCTAGAAAATGCACCCGCAATTTCATTTTATTTTGAGGGAGCTTGTTTTCATTCGTCTAATGAGCAGAGCAGTGGTCTAACAATGAGAAGAAATAGAAATTTTCCCATGTTAATAAGATGGGACAATCACTATTAAATGTTGAATGTGGTCTCGCCACCACCGATTTCTAAATGTGGAAACTACAGAAAATGAAAACCTTTTTCCTATTCTTGTTACAGGAGCGCACAGAATTTAGGATTGGGCAATAACTAAGGATAAGGAAAAATGCATTTAAGTACATTTATAGGTAGGTATAAAATCGGGATAGCAATAAAAAATCGATTAATCTCATATGAAATTTTAATTTTTCACGTAATAGTTAAACCTAAATGAATCATTCAAGGATGTAGGAAAGTTCTTAGATAATTATGAAGTAACAATTTCAGCATCCTTAGCTTGCCAAGTTCGTAAGCTGACCCATATATGGCTCAACTAGTATCAAATCCTTATGATTTTTAGTTAACCCTAACCTTCAAAAGACACGTGTATAAATTTGATAGCTGTTGGACTTTTAGTATCTGAGTTATAGCATTTTTAGTGAAAGAACTTTTGTTGTTTGAAAAAGAAAGTGCTGATCCATCAAGACAATGAACCGTGTCACAAATCAATAAAATCGATGGCAAAATTCCATGAATTGGACTTCGAACTGCTTCCGCATCCACTGTACTCTCCAGATCTGGCCCTCAGCGACTTTTTTCTGTTCTCAGACCTCAAGAGGATGCTCGCTGGACAGAAATTTCGCGCCGATGAAGAGTTAATCGCCGAAACTGAAGCCTCTTTTGAGGTTAAAGACAAATCGTATTATAAAAATGATATCAAAAAATTGTATGACCGCTATAATCGTTGTATCGCCCTCGAAGGGAACTATATTGAATAATAAAATCAAATTCTATCAAAAAAAATAATTTTTTCTATGTTAGCCTACGAACTTTTCAGCCCGCCTGTTACTTTCATAAAAATTCGCCGATACCATAAATATTAACAATTAATTTATATATTATAAGTACCTACTATTTCTCCTATTTATGGTTTATTCATAAAAATCTGTTCTTTTTCAGATAATTTTGGTATAGGTACATAAAACAGAAATAAATTACTACTTGCGTATGTCTACATAATGTCATTTATAAAAAGAAATTCACTGGCATATACATTCGGTCATCGGATTCGTAGAAAGTCATTTTGCTTTCTGCTATAGGACATTATTGACGAATTAATTTTTAGAAAGGTGACCGCAGGCAAATTTTTTTGTTTTTAAGATTCCGTTTCACGTTGTCCTTCTGATTAAGTATTTGACAAACAAAGTCTTTATCACAAACAGCGTGACTGCACGGTCAAAGACATCAACAAAAAATACCTGTTCGTCTTTCAAGAAATTTAAATGTATCTTTATGCAACGAAGGTGACATGATAGGCGGGATATAAAATACGAATTCGACCTTCTGTCATTGACGCGTTAATGCATACGTATGTGTTTGTTTGAATCGTGAATTTGTAACAGGTGAAATGTGAGGTCGAACTAAGAATTTATAAACTAGTCCAAACTTATGTTTAAGTTATTATGAATATGTAATCAGAAGGAAAAAACAGTAGATATAAAAAGTAAATATAGTTACTGAAAAATTAAAAACTGAAATCGGCTGTTGATGTTTAGACTAAGATATGTTTTCCATTGGATAAAATCACCAAATTCCGTAAAGGAAAGTAGTTAAAATACCTTTATTTAATATAGAAATTGCGTGTGGTTAATATATTACCTAATATAGAAAGTAGGTACTGTATCTTTCGAATGATATGTTTCATTCCCCTTATTTGATAGTAAATACCAAAAAAGCAATAAATTTTCAAGTTCACGTATTATTATGACAACAATGATACAGAAATTGTACAAAAAACATTTTTGAAAATAAAAACGTCACTTTTTCATTTTATGGAACGTTCAGGTTTATTATCAAAATACTATCATCATTATTAATAAGTTTGTTACGAACTTCCACTCTTTTCTATCAATTTTCGCATTTCCCTAAAACTAGAACTATTTTTGAGAAGCAATTTTATCAATGTCTATCTATATAGGTACGATTTCTTCTGACGACCCCTGCTTTTGCTTCTAATAAAACTACCCCTTTATTATCAAATGAAAGTGTTGTTAACAATAAAATTCAAATTTTACAGTAAATAACGTTTTTCTGAAACTCAAAGTAGCAGTAAATGTTAAAGATCTTTGCTGCTACAAAATAATCACTAATTAATTTCATTGTTTATATTTTTAAGCTTTAACACATTTTGCGGGTGCTATTGTGTTTTTTCTACAAAAAGAAAGTCTTATTTTTCAGTTATGTTTTGTAATATTTACGTATATGCTATATAAGTAAGCAAAATAAGTTATTAATTATAATCAATAAAATATGGTGGAGGTGCTGGGAATAGTATTTATTAAAAATAAAACAAAACAAAATTCTGGAATTATGGCACTTTCAAACAGTTTTGAAATGGTTTAAGAGAAAATTGCGATCACAGACAGGTACATATATTCCAATATAAGGACTGAATGGTACAGATAAGGACTGCATGAAATTTAGGCAATACTATTTTCAGTTAACCTATTTGAATTATAATAAACTGACATTTTAAACCTTTTGTCAAATTTTTAAGTTATATACTATCTTACTTACTATGAAGCGAACGATTTTCGAAGCTTTTCCTTTAAATAACCATGAAGAAAACCAGGCACCTAAGAAACGGAAACCATCAACGTCTGATTTAATAAGCAGTCCCAGCAACACTTTACATTTTAGTGATATACCTGACGAAGTAATGGTTAAAATATTTTCGTATTTTTCGATATTCGAATTGTATTACACCATTAGATTGGTGTGTGAAAGATGGCATGGTTTAGCAATGGATTACAAACTGTGGAAAGTAATAAGTATACCAGATGATACACCTTTTGACGACGTTAGACTGTGGTTAAAATCGGCATTAAAATTGAAATATTTAACAATTTATTACAGGACCGACATTGAAAAAATATTACTACAGGTAATATGTACATCAATATAATCAACTTTACCAAATGTACCAAAAGCTTCTTAAAGCATTATCTTTATCCTTATTTATCTTTTGTATCAACGTCTTCGTTTGTCTGTAAGTAGAATTGAACGTATCAAAAGCCTTATTTGAAAACCTTTTGAGGAAAATGACTTTGTGTTAAGTCAGAATTTACCGCCAATTTTCAGTCTAAATTTTTAATTATAAAGTTCAAACTACATATGCGCAAAAACAGCACAGGTCTAAAGGTGTCGTAGGTTGGGGTAGCTCCGTAACGTTTCGCTAGCAGGAACGGCGAGCTTCTTCAGAGGTCCTCCCATGCATCAGAGAAGAAAAAACCTCTGAAGGAGCGAAACGTTAGAAAGGAACCCAACCAACGACAGCCTTCAGAGTCTATTTGCGAACACTCATCTAATCTAGGTCTACCTCTACTTCTCTTAACTGCTGTTTCTGCTTCTAATATGTCTATTAACAATCTTTTTCGAATCTCTAAATTAACTGTTCGTGAGCACAGAAGTGACTTCTTTTTATTGAAGGCGACTCGACCTTGCGCTATCCTTTGCTTTATATTGCTACTACTCCTTCCGTTCTGACTTCCTAGATACCTAAAATCAGCCACTTCTTCTAATCTTTCGTCTCCTACCTTTATCTTCGCTCTTTCCCTATTTTTCCTCCCCTTGCATTTATACATATAAAATTTAAAATACCTACATGAACGCTTAAGGAGATCTAATAACTATTTGTTAAAAATCTTTAATGAAGGTAGTGAAAAGGTTTCGTTTGTAGCACATAAAATTTGTTTCTCGATCGCTTACTACAGGAGATATAATTTAGTCAAAAATTTTTGTAAAATCTAGTGATACTACTGTTAAAGGGTATTAAGTTTTGTAGTAACATTTAAACTTTCAACGGTGTATTCTCGATGAAACATTTTCAATAAACAAACAATAACAAAAGTTACTTTGGTACTCTTGAAAATGACCTTTTAGAGGTCGAAACAATTGTCGAGGAATAAACAGTTTTGTTGAAACATCTTTTACTTTCTCTTCCTTTAACTTTTGTAGTTAATAAAACTGTTTAAAATGCTTTTAATACTACTTGCTTAAAAAGTACAATATCCGGCTGTGAGGGGACATGACAAACACAAAGGCCCTAAGCAATAACCACCTAATAGGTAGGTACTCTTTACCACATCTCTATAATGTAGGTACGTGTTGTGCAATTGAAATATTAACAATTTATTACAGGACCGACATTGAAAAAATATTACTACAGGTAATATGTACATCAATATAATCAACTTTACCAAATGTACCAAAAGCTTCTTAAAGCATTATCTTTATCCTTATTTATCTTTTGTATCAACGTCTTCGTTTGTCTGTAAGTAGAATTGAACGTATCAAAAGCCTTATTTGAAAACCTTTTGAGGAAAATGACTTTGTGTTAAGTCAGAATTTACCGCCAATTTTCAGTCTAAATTTTTAATTATAAAGTTCAAACTACATATGCGCAAAAACAGCACAGGTCTAAAGGTGTCGTAGTTTGGGGTAGCTCCGTAACGTTTCGCTAGCAGGAACGGCGAGCTTCTTCAGAGGTCCTCCCATGCATCAGAGAAGAAAAAACCTCTGAAGGAGCGAAACGTTAGAAAGGAACCCAACCAACGACAGCCTTCAGAGTCTATTTGCGAACACTCATCTAATCTAGGTCTACCTCTACTTCTCTTAACTGCTGTTTCTGCTTCTAATATGTCTATTAACAATCTTTTTCGAATCTCTAAATTAACTGTTCGTGAGCACAGAAGTGACTTCTTTTTATTGAAGGCGACTCGACCTTGCGCTATCCTTTGCTTTATATTGCTACTACTCCTTCCGTTCTGACTTCCTAGATACCTAAAATCAGCCACTTCTTCTAATCTTTCGTCTCCTACCTTTATCTTCGCTCTTTCCCTATTTTTCCTCCCCTTGCATTTATACATATAAAATTTAAAATACCTACATGAACGCTTAAGGAGATCTAATAACTATTTGTTAAAAATCTTTAATGAAGGTAGTGAAAAGGTTTCGTTTGTAGCACATAAAATTTGTTTCTCGATCGCTTACTACAGGAGATATAATTTAGTCAAAAATTTTTGTAAAATCTAGTGATACTACTGTTAAAGGGTATTAAGTTTTGTAGTAACATTTAAACTTTCAACGGTGTATTCTCGATGAAACATTTTCAATAAACAAACAATAACAAAAGTTACTTTGGTACTCTTGAAAATGACCTTTTAGAGGTCGAAACAATTGTCGAGGAATAAACAGTTTTGTTGAAACATCTTTTACTTTCTCTTCCTTTAACTTTTGTAGTTAATAAAACTGTTTAAAATGCTTTTAATACTACTTGCTTAAAAAGTACAATATCCGGCTGTGAGGGGACATGACAAACACAAAGGCCCTAAGCAATAACCACCTAATAGGTAGGTACTCTTTACCACATCTCTATAATGTAGGTACGTGTTGTGCAATTTTAGTTTATTGCCACTGATAGAATTTTAATGGTATTTCGAAGAAATTTTAATTACTCCTTTTTATTGTGAGCAAACACAATTATTCTTTTTCTAATGGTCATTAATGCTATTAATATTGGTATAATGATTGACGCAGTACTTTTATTAAGCGCAATTATTAGAAAGAAAGCATTGCATCCTTGTTAAGCCCATAACAAGTAGAGGGTTCGTAATTAACTACTCCAGTAGAAAGTATTACTGTAATAATTATTCTCTTCATGCACTCTGCTGTTTACTATTTAGTAGATCTTGTACAAATATCTTCTAGGTATTTTTTTAGACATTTTCTTGAGAATTGCTCAAGAGAGAAAAGCCGCTCAGTTTTGTATCCTGCATTATCTTAAAACCCTTTATCAGTTTTTTTTCAATTGAAACAATAAAACGATAGCTCAAAACCCAACGCCAAAACACGACACTGTAGTTGTCCGAAGCACTTTTACCTTCTTCAGGGACTGAAGTGAACTGAAGTACACAACAACCGCCAAAGCTTTTCCAATCTTCATGTGTAGTTACTCCATAGTTTTTTGAACGATATCAAATCGCTTTCTTAAGTTTGAAGTTTTTCTTTTTACATTTGTCTATATTATTAATGTTGTTCATGGTAAAAGTATTTTTTGTATACGATTAAAATAGGTAAATGTACATAAGAATTCTTAAAAAAGTTTTTCATAAAACTGAATAATCTCAAATATATTTTAGGTGCGAATAAATTGTATGGAGTTGCAAGTATTAGAAATAATCAATTTTATAGTCCCACATCAAAAGACAATTAGTACCAATTTATTACGCAATTTGCTGTCGAAATGCCAGAAATTGAAAATAATATCATTTTTTGGATCCGGGTAAGTGTAAGGTAAACTTTATTACAGTAAAAGCTCAGTTGAACTTTAATAATAAGATTTTCTATATAATGAACGCATTGAATGAAATTGAAGAATTGGCAATAGTTTTATTAAATTTACGATTTTAGATCTCCAAACCGATTTTTCTTCCGTGCAATAGTACGTAAAAATAATGGACATATCAAAAGGCAAGTGTACACTGAACCTCTAAGTATAAAGCGATTACTACGTTTGTTAAGTTCACTTCAAGGTCAGCATTCTGCAGATTATAAACATTTTAAGGATATACGAACGTTTCATTCTCGTTTGTATCTAATAGGATGTAAATGGAAATCCAACACTTATCCCAAAAATTACTTAAATGTTCTCAGAAACTTAATAAAGTTTACAGTCCTATAATTCCCTTGATACGTCACTTTACTTTTAATATTGTGAAACCTATTATGTAACTACACGTTCTGAAGAATAAAATGCTAATTACATCATAGTTGGATTAATCAGTAAAGCATTTATTATACTGATCTATATTTTGAATTCTAGTAATACGTACGAAATATTTAGTTTTGAAATTGTCTATTAATTGCTTTAATTCAGTTATTATTTATTTGTCTTTGTATATAAACAGCAAGTAATTGTAAATTACCATTCACTTAATGTTTAGCGACGGATTGAATTTGATATTTGAAAATTGGTTGTTTGTAATATCGTTTAAGGGTTCTGCGCCCCTAAGGGAGAACTGTTACATATGTTCACTCACGTTCATGACATGTTCCTCCGTCGTTATCATATATGCTTTCTTTAAAAATAGTGAAAAATTAGAAACTATTTATAGGAAACTTTTAGAAGCAATTAGGTAATGTTTCCAAAATTTACAGGACTAATAAAACAAAAAAATCCCTGGTTCTTCTTAAAAGATGAAATTGTATAATTGCTTTTAATGTTGTTTTAATCCGTCAAGTAATTTTGATAAAGGTGAACGAGTTCGTTGGCCATATTACAAAATAAGGAAAAGAAAACAAATCCCACACGTCTTGTTTTCAATTTAATTTACTTTTTCTTAAAATTTCCAAATTACCTTATATACCTATTTTCATTTCGAAGTAATGGAAACATTTGTATCTACTCATCTTCGTATTTCCTCTCCTAATATTTATTAATAGCCAATTCAAGCAATTTAAGGGGTGAAAATGTGTTATTTAATATACAACCAAACCGACGTTTCGCTTTTTGGTGTTAAAGCTTCTTTAGGGTAGATTATACAGGTCAAATATCTTAGAAGAAGCTTTAACACCATAAAACGAAATGTCGGTGCGATTAATATAATAAATAAAACATTTTTCGCCATTTAAAATGCTTGAATTAACATATAGGGTATAAGGTGTGAATGGGGTAACCTTTTACTGTAGAAGTCAACTTCTTACTATATTCGATCTCGCACCAGGAGAAAACTTCATGGATTACATTATCATAACATTTTACATTCATTCAACGCATTTTATAAACAATTTTACCATACACGCGTACTATTTCGATGTCAATTTGTCCTTCATTTAAGTTACAAGTTTTACTAGTTCAAATGTTGTATTCCTATTTGACGTTTTCAAAATTGCATTTGATATGATACGCGACTTAAAATTCGGACTCGGCTTTTTTTTGGAGGTTGTCAATCCACCCCCTCCTCCTTTTTCATCCGGGCTTGGGACCGGCATTAGCGGAGTTACCCTGTACACAATGGTAAAATTACATACCAAGGGAAAAAAGTAATTTAATATTTGTCGCTTGAAAACTACCACCCGAGTCGAAAGAGTGACTGCCATTTAATAACCGGCAGGGAATATAGCGTTTTGGTTCATGAAATAACAAGTTTAGTAAGGATTTAGATACTTAAAAACGTCTATTAATTTTAAGATACAACAGTAGCCTGATCAATTCTGCCTTCTAACTCGTCCCATTAAAATAACCACATGCTTTCATTTTTGGCGCAGTTTACTAAAATTCTAAAATTAGTCGCTAGCTCGATGTAGTCAAATTGCTTTTAAATAAACCAAGTTGTAACAAGATTGGTAAATGCTTACACCAGACGACACAATTATACAAATGATTCTTTTTAAACATACTTTAGAGAAGCAATTAAATAGTGAGTACAAATTACTGCTCTGTGTATGAAATTTCCGGTTGAAGCCTATCAAACCCTGTCAACAGAACGTCATCGTCAGAGAAAAAGATGCAGACTGTTCCGCATTCTAAGTAATAGGAAAAGTAATTAAAAACTGTGGTACTTTTATTTATTTACAATTTACATGTTACGTAAAAAAGTTAAACTTCCATGATTTCTTTCAATTTCTGCGTCAATCTATAGAGAGGCAATCCGATAACGTTATTGTAATCACCGTCAATTCTTTCAACAAAAGAGCTCCCCAGTCCTTGGATTGCGTAGCCGCCAGCTTTCCCACTGAAAAACAATTTTAGTAATAGTGATCTGTAAAAAAAGTAGAAGAAAAGTTTGAAGAAGATGAGACTTATAATATAATTAAAAGGAAATTTTGAGCAGCAGAATACAGCAGTAATAATATAAGAAACGAGGTAGGGGTCATTATGATAGAAAATGAGGAAAATGCAGGCAGGTGGAAAGAATATTTAGAGAACCTATACGCAGGCCATACTTATAACTTCCCATGTGTCAAAAATCTTAACTAAAAGGAGGATGGAAAAAAGGGCGGAAGAACTATTTGGGGAAGATCAATTTGGGTTTAGAAGAAATAGAGGAACGCGGGAGGCCATTCTAGCTTTACGGGTAAGAAAACGACAGAAAAACGAAAAAGTGCGTACATGGGATTTGTAGATTTAGAAAAAGTTTTTGACAATGTTAAATGGGATAAGATGTTAAATATACTTAAAAATGGAAGGATGAGTTACAAAGATAGAAAAGTGATACAGAGCTGGAGTAGTAACGTAGAGAAGTAAATATTAGGAAGGGAGTTAGACAGGGATGCACACTGTCACCGCTACTTTTTAATCTATACATCGAAGACGCGATTAACATCACTAAAGACATTATAATTGTAGGGATAGATATACAGGGGCAAAAGATTAGCATACTTAGATTTGCAAATGATATAATAGTATTAGCATCTAGCAAAGGAGGAGTTAGAGATAGCTTTAAATACAATGGAAGCGGTATTGACAAAAGAGTACTTTATGAAAATAAATAATAGTAAAACTAAAATACTAATATACAAGGAAAGAAAAAGTAAGGAAAGAGCGAATATAGAGATGAGACGAAAAATTAAAAGAAGTGGCTAATTTTAGGTATCTAGGAGTTTAGACAAGTCAGGACGGAAGGGGTAGTAAGGATATAAAGCAGAGGGTAGCGCAGGGTCGAGTCGCCTTCAATAAAAAGAAGCCACTTCTATGCTCCCGAGTGGTTAATTTAGAAATTCGAAAAAGAGTGTTATAGGGGTATGTTTGGAGCGCGGCACTGTACGTGTGCGAAACATAGATGGTGGACGCAACGGAAAAGAAAATGTTAGAAACGTTCGAAATGTAGTGTTACCGGCGAATTATGAGGATACCGTGGATAGAGAAGATTAGAAATGAAGAGGTATTAGAGAAAATAGAATAGAAGACTCAACGAAAGTCAATAAGGAATAGGCGAAATAAGTTTGTAGGACACCTCAGGCATGAAGGTTTAGTCAGAGACATATTAGTGGCAGAAACAAGAGGTAGGAGGAGTAGAGGTAGACCTAGATTAGATTACTGTTCGCAAATAGTTTAGGATGTAGGATGTTATAGTTTTGGGGAAATGTGAAAATTAGCTCAGGATAGGAAAGAAAGAGTGGAGGTGCGTGTCCAACCGTTCTTAGGACTGATAATGATGATGAAATAGTTAAGCGGAAGATGAAAGTAACATATAAAGAAAAAGTTAAAAGCTATATAGGAGTAAACCTTTAAAAAGGGAAAAAGACATATTACAAGCCGAAAGAGGAGTTAAGAGTTGTAGAGGCAAATGCCATGAACATGACAATCAGTCAAAGATTTTACAAATTACCAAAAATAAGTAGGTAAATAAACTAATATCGTTAATTATGTATATATGAAACGTCACGATTTCTCACACATTGCTTTTTTATTTAAACCCATATAATTCAATTCCTAAACGGCGGAAAAGTCTTAAATTACATTACATGCATATGTCGATTGTTTACTTATCTTCACCCTGTATAAATTTAATTGATTTCCCAAAGGAATTGTTTAACAGAATCAAAGGTATGGAGTAGATACATACAATTAATGTATATTTAAGCCAACAATGTAAAGGATGATGAGGTTCCAATGAACGAACAATAAGAGTTCATCTTAGTTATTATACGAAACGAGGATAATGTTGTCCAATTTCATTTTTCATTTATTAAGAACATGGTTCAAGCAAAATTCATCGAAATGGTAAATCCTTTGTTATAGAATCCTTTCGCTTTAAATCTGGGAGACAATTTCGCAAACAAATGTAACGACAATAAAACTGAAGACCTTTCGTCATCAAAGGATTTTTTTTCAAACGGAAAGCGGCATGCGACTGACGAATTTGACGACGACGAAGATTACGGTCCTGAAACGGACGTCGATACCGTTGACGACTCCATTCTATCTCCAACGTCTCCTAAAGCTTTCACTGACGGGCCAACAAATAATAATATCACGTTTACAGACAAATCAGGTAAATGTCATATTCCATCACTATAATACAAAGAAAGGGCATTAATTACAAGAAGAATGTAATAAAAAATTATATATTTCTTGGTTAGATTACTTAGTACAATATATTTTTTAATTATAATATCTGAGTAAATTAGTAGCTCTCTAGTTTAAAACAGAGAGGTTCTTTTAATTTAGCAACCTCCTGATACAAAGATGGTTATAATGCTTCAAACTTCTTTTTTTACGTCATTCCCAAAAAATAGAAATTAATTCATTAGAGCCCTAAACAATACAACTGCTTACTAT
>NW_020438867.1:636266-670395 GCF_000699045.2 Agrilus planipennis | reverse complement strand
TAATTTCTGATAAATTCTATATAATGAACGCATTGAATGAAATTGAAGAATTGGCAATAGTTTTATTAAATTTACGATTTTAGATCTCCAAACCGATTTTTCTTCCGTGCAATAGTACGTAAAAATAATGGACATATCAAAAGGCAAGTGTACACTGAACCTCTAAGTATAAAGCGATTACTACGTTTGTTAAGTTCACTTCAAGGTCAGCATTCTGCAGATTATAAACATTTTAAGGATATACGAACGTTTCATTCTCGTTTGTATCTAATAGGATGTAAATGGAAATCCAACACTTATCCCAAAAATTACTTAAATGTTCTCAGAAACTTAATAAAGTTTACAGTCCTATAATTCCCTTGATACGTCACTTTACTTTTAATATTGTGAAACCTATTATGTAACTACACGTTCTGAAGAATAAAATGCTAATTACATCATAGTTGGATTAATCAGTAAAGCATTTATTATACTGATCTATATTTTGAATTCTAGTAATACGTACGAAATATTTAGTTTTGAAATTGTCTATTAATTGCTTTAATTCAGTTATTATTTATTTGTCTTTGTATATAAACAGCAAGTAATTGTAAATTACCATTCACTTAATGTTTAGCGACGGATTGAATTTGATATTTGAAAATTGGTTGTTTGTAATATCGTTTAAGGGTTCTGCGCCCCTAAGGGAGAACTGTTACATATGTTCACTCACGTTCATGACATGTTCCTCCGTCGTTATCATATATGCTTTCTTTAAAAATAGTGAAAAATTAGAAACTATTTATAGGAAACTTTTAGAAGCAATTAGGTAATGTTTCCAAAATTTACAGGACTAATAAAACAAAAAAATCCCTGGTTCTTCTTAAAAGATGAAATTGTATAATTGCTTTTAATGTTGTTTTAATCCGTCAAGTAATTTTGATAAAGGTGAACGAGTTCGTTGGCCATATTACAAAATAAGGAAAAGAAAACAAATCCCACACGTCTTGTTTTCAATTTAATTTACTTTTTCTTAAAATTTCCAAATTACCTTATATACCTATTTTCATTTCGAAGTAATGGAAACATTTGTATCTACTCATCTTCGTATTTCCTCTCCTAATATTTATTAATAGCCAATTCAAGCAATTTAAGGGGTGAAAATGTGTTATTTAATATACAACCAAACCGACGTTTCGCTTTTTGGTGTTAAAGCTTCTTTAGGGTAGATTATACAGGTCAAATATCTTAGAAGAAGCTTTAACACCATAAAACGAAATGTCGGTGCGATTAATATAATAAATAAAACATTTTTCGCCATTTAAAATGCTTGAATTAACATATAGGGTATAAGGTGTGAATGGGGTAACCTTTTACTGTAGAAGTCAACTTCTTACTATATTCGATCTCGCACCAGGAGAAAACTTCATGGATTACATTATCATAACATTTTACATTCATTCAACGCATTTTATAAACAATTTTACCATACACGCGTACTATTTCGATGTCAATTTGTCCTTCATTTAAGTTACAAGTTTTACTAGTTCAAATGTTGTATTCCTATTTGACGTTTTCAAAATTGCATTTGATATGATACGCGACTTAAAATTCGGACTCGGCTTTTTTTTGGAGGTTGTCAATCCACCCCCTCCTCCTTTTTCATCCGGGCTTGGGACCGGCATTAGCGGAGTTACCCTGTACACAATGGTAAAATTACATACCAAGGGAAAAAAGTAATTTAATATTTGTCGCTTGAAAACTACCACCCGAGTCGAAAGAGTGACTGCCATTTAATAACCGGCAGGGAATATAGCGTTTTGGTTCATGAAATAACAAGTTTAGTAAGGATTTAGATACTTAAAAACGTCTATTAATTTTAAGATACAACAGTAGCCTGATCAATTCTGCCTTCTAACTCGTCCCATTAAAATAACCACATGCTTTCATTTTTGGCGCAGTTTACTAAAATTCTAAAATTAGTCGCTAGCTCGATGTAGTCAAATTGCTTTTAAATAAACCAAGTTGTAACAAGATTGGTAAATGCTTACACCAGACGACACAATTATACAAATGATTCTTTTTAAACATACTTTAGAGAAGCAATTAAATAGTGAGTACAAATTACTGCTCTGTGTATGAAATTTCCGGTTGAAGCCTATCAAACCCTGTCAACAGAACGTCATCGTCAGAGAAAAAGATGCAGACTGTTCCGCATTCTAAGTAATAGGAAAAGTAATTAAAAACTGTGGTACTTTTATTTATTTACAATTTACATGTTACGTAAAAAAGTTAAACTTCCATGATTTCTTTCAATTTCTGCGTCAATCTATAGAGAGGCAATCCGATAACGTTATTGTAATCACCGTCAATTCTTTCAACAAAAGAGCTCCCCAGTCCTTGGATTGCGTAGCCGCCAGCTTTCCCACTGAAAAACAATTTTAGTAATAGTGATCTGTAAAAAAAGTAGAAGAAAAGTTTGAAGAAGATGAGACTTATAATATAATTAAAAGGAAATTTTGAGCAGCAGAATACAGCAGTAATAATATAAGAAACGAGGTAGGGGTCATTATGATAGAAAATGAGGAAAATGCAGGCAGGTGGAAAGAATATTTAGAGAACCTATACGCAGGCCATACTTATAACTTCCCATGTGTCAAAAATCTTAACTAAAAGGAGGATGGAAAAAAGGGCGGAAGAACTATTTGGGGAAGATCAATTTGGGTTTAGAAGAAATAGAGGAACGCGGGAGGCCATTCTAGCTTTACGGGTAAGAAAACGACAGAAAAACGAAAAAGTGCGTACATGGGATTTGTAGATTTAGAAAAAGTTTTTGACAATGTTAAATGGGATAAGATGTTAAATATACTTAAAAATGGAAGGATGAGTTACAAAGATAGAAAAGTGATACAGAGCTGGAGTAGTAACGTAGAGAAGTAAATATTAGGAAGGGAGTTAGACAGGGATGCACACTGTCACCGCTACTTTTTAATCTATACATCGAAGACGCGATTAACATCACTAAAGACATTATAATTGTAGGGATAGATATACAGGGGCAAAAGATTAGCATACTTAGATTTGCAAATGATATAATAGTATTAGCATCTAGCAAAGGAGGAGTTAGAGATAGCTTTAAATACAATGGAAGCGGTATTGACAAAAGAGTACTTTATGAAAATAAATAATAGTAAAACTAAAATACTAATATACAAGGAAAGAAAAAGTAAGGAAAGAGCGAATATAGAGATGAGACGAAAAATTAAAAGAAGTGGCTAATTTTAGGTATCTAGGAGTTTAGACAAGTCAGGACGGAAGGGGTAGTAAGGATATAAAGCAGAGGGTAGCGCAGGGTCGAGTCGCCTTCAATAAAAAGAAGCCACTTCTATGCTCCCGAGTGGTTAATTTAGAAATTCGAAAAAGAGTGTTATAGGGGTATGTTTGGAGCGCGGCACTGTACGTGTGCGAAACATAGATGGTGGACGCAACGGAAAAGAAAATGTTAGAAACGTTCGAAATGTAGTGTTACCGGCGAATTATGAGGATACCGTGGATAGAGAAGATTAGAAATGAAGAGGTATTAGAGAAAATAGAATAGAAGACTCAACGAAAGTCAATAAGGAATAGGCGAAATAAGTTTGTAGGACACCTCAGGCATGAAGGTTTAGTCAGAGACATATTAGTGGCAGAAACAAGAGGTAGGAGGAGTAGAGGTAGACCTAGATTAGATTACTGTTCGCAAATAGTTTAGGATGTAGGATGTTATAGTTTGAGGGAAAAATATTAGCTCAGGATAGGAAGGAGTGGAAGTGCGTGTCCAACTAGTCTTAGGACTGACGACCTTATGATGATGATCGATTGCAGTTTTAAATTGAAAAATATCCTTACTAAGGCTCTCCAGTATTAATGTAGGCTTCAATTTCCTGTTCTGAAAGTCTTCCCATATATACTGTTGTTACTTCTGTAAATTTGAAGAAATTATCCCGATAAAAAATTACCACACCTGAGTAAACCATGTGAGGTATATTTATGGTAGTCAGTCTGAAAGTATTGAAAAGTAGTTAATTTCTGATAAAACGTTTTACTGACATAATTAACATATAAAGGTAGATCATTCAAGAAAATCATATGGGGTAATGAATAATTGAACTTAATAATAAGTTAATCACGTATTAGATTCCTAAATCTTTTACCTATGTGAAATTATCTAATTGAAATTAATATTTTTAAGGAACATGTTCCTAATTTATAAAAAACTCCTTATTTAATAAAGAAACATTTTGAAAGGTATTCAACTCGTTAAACATGTAGATGGTTGTAGTTATTTCGTTAATATTCTGTATAAATTATTTATTTATAACAATAAATATTGGTTTATAACAAAAAGTACTTTGTTACTAGGTCAAGTGCATCCTCTCTGCCTTTTGGTTTTCCATAAACTTTTCCATTAAACGATATTACTGTATCTACTCCAATTATAATGTCAGGTTTTGGAATTTCGAGCTTGAGCTTTTCATAGACATCTCGAACTTTTCCCAACGCGGTTTGTTCAACAAAATCAGAAATGGAGAATTCGCTGGGATTTAAATCTTCTTTAAAATTTGATGGAACGATTTCAAATTTTAGCCCCTATAAAACACATTTACCTTTATTATTATAAAAGATTTAATTGGCTTTATTTAAGATATCAAAATTCGATGAAATTGCTTTAAACACATTACAAAACAAATAAAAGTTCATCTGACGATGACATGGTAATGCATAGAATGTACAACACAATTCTTTGTGGGGATATGTCTTTTTTATGTAAAATTTAATTTGAAAAATAAGTACAATACGAATGAAAAAAGAGTATATTGATTTGACTTTATATATAAATATACAAAATCGGTACAATCCCTGCCATCTGCTGGTATAAAGATATTAATAAAACTAATGGGTACTCAAATGGTAGGTACGTATTTATGACGAAATGGATCGAATCATGTATTCTAAAATGCGCTTTACTATTGTTTGGCTGGATCAAGGTTACGTTTTGCTGACGCAATTCATTAAATTGAGTTCGATAATTACTTTTAATAATAGTATAAGTAAAAATGAATGTTGTTCTTACCGTATCCTGTAATACTTTAGTTCGCTGTTTTGAACTCGTCGCGAGAATTATTCTCATTCCATCGAGTTTTTGAAGCAGGGGTTTAAACATGATTTTTTTTAATAAAATTGACTTACTCAACTGATTAATCTGTATTTTATGCGTTACAAATAAGCTATTAAACAATTACAGAGCTAGAAGGCGCGTCAGCTTACTAAAAGCTCTGTGAAGAATACTGTAACATTAAACGATAATCAAGAAAATGTTACAGAAAATGTGTTGTGTACCCGAGTAAAGATAAAAGGAATTATAACACCACCGAATCCCCTCCAAATATCTGAAATGATCTAAATTACTACCGAAATAGTTCCTATACAAATTAGACGAAAATTTAAATTCTAAAATTATAGCCAAAACGCTACCTTTTGAAACTCTAAAACAACTCCAAACTAGCACCACATTAAAAAAGATCCGAAAGAGCCCTCACACAGCGCCTCGCCAAAAAACATACTATTATAGCACCAAAACAGCATCACATACAAAATCAAAAAGTTTAGTATCTCTTTAGTGCTGTTTCGGCGCTTTTTTATTATAAATGCGTCGCTTTTTCGGTGGTATTTCAGTAGGAAAGCAATCGGTGCTGTATCCGTGTATTTTTCGTACTAAATGCGGTACTGTTTCAGTACTCCTTTCGTACACAATTGGCGGTTTAGTCCTGCAAACGGACCTTTTCCGGTAATATTTAAAGAAATTGATGTAGCTAGTTCGGTCGTAATTCGGTAGAGTGAAATGAATAAATTTTACTCGGGGTACCTTTAAATACTTTTGGTATAATTGATAAATTCAGTTTTCTTGTATAAAAATAAAATTGAATGATTTATTATTTTCAATTACCTGTGCATCTTGAGTTTAATTTAACAAATGAAAGTAACCAAAATTGCCCTTTTCTACATTATATTATTATTATTTTCTATATTATACTTTTTCAATATTAAGTGTAAGTCAAGTTCCACTGAAATTGCTCTGTTGCCTAAATAAATTTAATTACTTGTTCGTATTTTAACATATTTTAAGTTTTGCTTTGTATGGTAATTAAAATAATCAAGTCATCTCTTGAAAGTATTGAAGTATTTGTAATATTAATACTCGTCTTTCCGCTACAGAATGAATGTAATCAGAATTGATTAGAGACGAAAAAATATTTATTAAAATGAAACCTTCATCGATGTTTCGCCTTCAGATTGAGATTTTTCAAAGTGGGGTTTTAAAATGTATACACCTGGACGGTTTGCTAGCAGTATATTGTGACTTTAATAACCTACCTTGAAAATATGTCAAGCTAGAAGCGAAACGTCGGTCTAGTTTTATAATAATAAAATCATTTTCGTATTTTTAATTTTGTTAATGTTCTGCCCAATTACAAAAAAGCCCATCTTTTGATTTTACGATTAATGTCGTATTGAAATGCTTGTTTCGTAATCGAAGTCACCATAAAAAGTAGTCGTTTGGTTTGTAATTGGGGGTTTTCAAAGTACCTATTCAGTTTGTCTTTTTTAAATACGAAAATTAGAAGACACTTTTATAAAAAGATGTTTTTAAACCATTATACTAAATCTACTAAATTTGAATTTTGAAAAAAGAATGAAATGTGTTTTAAAAGTGTTTTAGGAAAATTGTATTTTGTTGAAAATTATCCATAGGGCACTTTACAGCACAAACAGGATGACTGTAAAAAGAAATGGAAACACAATAGACAATAAGATGTAATATTTGAAAACCGAAACTTTATTTATTTTTATCTATTTGATCAGTTCCGTTTACTATTTTGATTTTCACAACATTGATTAAAACACGAATGTTATCTTACAGATTTCTACGTTTTATATAAATCTTTACAAGTTTCAATAACATATAGGGCGTAATATCTACCATTTATATTAATATATTAATATATTTATAAATACGATTTTAATACTTATGCGGACACAGTTTCCACCATTGTCTTTTTGATAATTTCTCCGAAATTTTCATCACAGTCGTCGCTTGTCGTACTAGTACTTGTGCTAGACTCTCCCTTTTCTCTTAAAACCCTTTGTCCATCTGGTGCTCCATCAGACATACTGGAATTGCCCAATACGGCATAATTATTAGACTCATCGTATGTTGAATAATTGTATCGTCCGTTTAGTAGATCGGAAAATGATTCTATTTTATTGTTTGTTCCCATGGGACTTAAACTAGTGTATTGGTTTTCTTTAGGTTCCACGCTAGCAGAAAAATTGTCTGTCGTGTTCGAAGGGAAATTTTCGAGGTTTCCGCTTTGTAAAAAGCCATTTTCGAAAGACTTATTTCCAAATTCTGGAGTGTACATTCCTGCATATGGGCTGAAGACAGGGGAAAACTCGGGGAAATTGGATTGGTAAGGTTGTGCATACTGATTAGATGTTGTCGGGTAAGACGAACCGCTCGATGTAAAACCAGTTTCGGGAAAGCGAGGATCGGGAAAGTGGAATCCTTGGCTAGAAGGAAATGGCTGTTTTCGTTCCAAAGACGTAGTGTCCTTTCCTACATCGTGGTAGCAGTCTTCTCTAAAAGTGTACAAATCTAGCGAGTCTTCGCGTGCAGGGAGATCAGCAAAAGACGAGTTATGAGCCGGTATATTCCCCGGTCCTTCTCCTGGAGCTCCGTAGTGGAGATTAGTAAAATTTCCATTATGCACACAAGACTCCATTTCCATGTTAGAATTTAAATTAACGTCTCTGATGAAATTCCCGTTGTACTTGTTGTTTTGATCCCTTTCAGATTGTTCCACGTATCCAGCAAGCCTCTCGTTTTGCATCCATGCTAAATTTGGATTTTTGTTTACTCGTTCCATATTTTGTTCCGCCTCTTTCTGTTTCTTTTCCAATTCTAGTCTCATAAGAGTGTGGATGAAATGAGTCCGAACTCTTACGGGATTAAATTCGATTCTACCGCTAGAATTGCCGCAATTGTCCCGGGAACAGCCGCACGGGAAGTTGAGCCGATCGACTTGACATTTAATGCCCGCCTGACTACAAGAACATGTATCTGGATCACAGTATCCTTTACACCCGCAACCGCAAAACTCACGAGAAGTGCGGATGTCACGGCATTCATCTTTTTC
This sequence comes from Agrilus planipennis, assembly GCF_000699045.2. NCBI lineage: Eukaryota > Metazoa > Arthropoda > Insecta > Coleoptera > Buprestidae > Agrilus > Agrilus planipennis. The sequence goes on along the minus strand of NW_020438867.1, from coordinate 662,179 downwards.
CATCGAATCGATTTTCCTAACACCTGCGGCACGTAAGAGGGCCCTTCTTTGACGCGTGGGCACGGGTTGAAGGAAGTAATAATTGTCCAGGTCCATTTCCGAATCGGAGCCGTCTGTGATGTCTTCTTCGCTTTCGCTCTCGTCGCTGGATGTGCCCGTTATAGAAGTAGAATTTCTTTCAGAACGTAGCCGTTGAAGGAGTTGTCGATGAAGTCTTCGTTGCTCGTTGGCGTGTTCCAGAATTGAAAATCGGCGCACGTGAGTATGTTGAGAACTCATTCCCAGAGTCGAACCTCCTTGAGAAGGCACGCAAGTAAACCCTTGAGCTCTAGGGAAGTAGTACACCGTAACGGAATCAAATGTTATTCCCTTTTTCTTTTTGCATTTCGGTTGACTCTCATCACTGCCTTGAGACAGTTTTCTTTTCAGATTACTTTTAAGGAGTACGGGAATGTCTGAGATTGGCTTCGGCTTGGCAAACAATGCGTTGTTCTGCAGAGATAAATTTATACCGTCGTCTGCATCGTCTGGTACTACTTCAATATTTTCTTGCTGTTCTTCTTCAGAATGGTCTAGAAAGCAGTTTTCGGAATCACTTTCTGTGCCAGCCGAATTTCTCGTTTCCGCCGATTTTTCTTCGCATATTTCCGAGCCCATGCCGGAATCGGACCCGTCTGAACGGTCATGGGGTTCTTCTGAATTTTCTTCAAGTGTTACTAAACTTTCCGTGGCTGAATCTTCGCCATCATTAAAATCATCTGTTCTTCCTTCGCTTAATAACGTTTCAGAAATACAGTTGCTTAAGAACTTCAAATCAGACTGACCACTCTCAGGAGAAAGAGCTTTTACTTCTTCTGTTTCGTCTCCTCCTTTTTCCTCTTCTTTAACGTTTGCATTTGATTGTGTAGAATCAGTATTGCTTACACCAGCAACATTAAAAATTTTACTAAAGTCAGCACCCATTATTGAGGTTGCACAGTTTGATGCTTCAGTGTGGAATTGTGAGGAATCAGGATCATTTAACGAGTTTTCGCAGGTGCTTCCCGATAACATTGTGGTTCTGAAAATAAAAATTAACAATTAATCAACATATCTTTAGTAGTGGTGTCCTAGTAAGTGTGATTTTTATTGCAATTTCCTGAGCAACTGAAAATGAGTTAATACCAATATTTTTATCGTATGCATTACGTCAAAACCATACACCACGTCTTCATATCCATAAAAAGGTACTGTTAATAAGTAATAGTAAATCATGTGCAATAATTTATAGATAAATAATACTTTTATTTGCAATAAACGTGTATTTGCAAGCACTTTCTTGTTTTGAGAAAAGTGAAATAATTGCATATACCGATATCAAAATGTACATACGCCGTCGTTGTCAACAAATACGGAAATAGTCGTGAATTAGAATAACTAGGTGACTTGTTGCCATGCTGAATCGTCAGCAATGAATATCTACTCGAGCATTCCTGAATCAATTTTAGTAACGTTTATAGTTACAACGAGAATTTTCAAGGATTTCATAACGAAGTAAGTGCATCATTTTACCAAAAACAAACATTCCTAAATATAACTCAATATAAGCGAATTCTCGACTTGATTGGGGCTCACACCAGTCTAAAGATTCGGATAAAGGAAATAGAGGATTATTAATTAAAGTATTTCTGTACATTATTTAAAGTCAATGACATTACGCAAAGCGTTATAGTCATGCAGACGTACAAAATACGTAATACGTATACCCACACTGGTATCATGACAAAACTGAACTTATTATAAAGTTAAAACACATCAACGTTTGGGCTATTATTGTATTATACCGGGTACGATTAGAAATTAGTACCGCGCGCTCGAGTACAAGACAGGGATTCAGTTTCATGGAATTGTTAGCTGTATGGCGTCACGGAAAATTTTAATGTTTATACTTCCAAAATGTACGTATATACCGAAGTTAATGTAAGCATCACTAATGATAATTTTAATTACGGAAAAAAGAAAGAAATTAATACGTTATAATACGAATTAGGGACGAGCTGGGTATCCAGTTTGGATGCGGTATCCGGCGGATCCTGCAGGTTTTTCAGAATGCGACCGGGTAGCGGATAATGACGCCGAGTACGCGTACCCGGCAGTGCCGGATAATTCTCCCAGAGAAAAAAGGAAAAATCTACCTAATAGAGTTTGTACTGGGATAGGTACTTTGTCTGAATTTATATTATTGATTGCTACTCTAAATTATTTGTGATTTCGATATAATTCTTGTGTTCACTTTTTCTTGTGACCAAGAAAACTTTAGCATGTTACAATTTTTGCTATATCAGGTTATGAGGTTTTGATTATCAATAACTTATTAGTATGATTTTGCCACCTTACAGACATTTAGTGTTCATAAACATTGAAACCTCGTTTCAACAGTTTCAACTCAAACCTTTCGTTGATAATCCGCCAACTAAGAATTAAAATTTCATTGGTTTGGTAATTGAACAATTTGGAATGGGACTGAATGTAGTTTGGGACGTTAGTGGGGGTGGTATTTAATGAGATATGAACCATTAACCGTGTATCTCCTTCCCTCCTGCCAAACTTCTACTTCAAATTCAAATGGAAGGAAAGGATGGTTTAAAAAGGACAAGAAAATAGCAGAAAAGCGAAAAGAATAAAAATGTTTGGTTTGTAAAATTCATATGTAGCTAGCTATCTACTTTTTATTTTTTTTATTTTCAGTAAATATCAAACCAAGAATTGTAAATATATTTAGCTGTTGGAGATATAAATATCTTTTCACTTACGCCAAAACACCACTGGCAAATTTTGGCGGCCCGGACAAATGTCCGAGTTGGCTGCCCCCACAGAGGACACAGGAAGCATTCTAGTAACAACCTACGTCAGGATCTTCAGGAATACACGCTCATGCGATATACAAAAATTGGAGTTAATCCTTTGTTTTCCAAGGTGTCTGCAAATGCTTAACTCTGATAGAGAGCTGATTCTAATACAAAAAAAAATAAATCGGTTGATGTTTCGACCTACCTTTCGAATAAATATTAAGTTCTTTGTTTAAATGTGTATTTTAGTAAAACTAGTTTCTCTTATAAACGTAAGTGCAAGACAAGGGTCCTTGAAATCTATAACAATAAATAATTACATTGCAAAATTTCCAGAGAAGGTCTAATAATGGTCGGCTACTTTTGCTGTTTGCAACATCGTTGTCTGTCGATTGCTGTGGTAGACAAAACCAGTTTGTTATTGTACATGTTTGCCTCTATGTTAGGTTCGTGAGTATCTTGATGGGTACCTACCTGTAGGTGCACATATACTACGTAATCACGAGCACCCACTCCTACCTTCTTGAGAAAGCGAAAATTTAACTGAGAAAGGCGAGTTGGCATCAACAGTATTTTTGTAAAACAGAAATTTTAAAAGATATCCTTTTAAGCACATGATGCAATCCCCAACAACATGTATCAGCTATCAACTACCATTATCCATTACCATATTCCGTACTTATTATTGAACTCAATTCGATGACATTGCAACGGAAGTGTAAACTGTAGATGGAAATGACGACATTCAACTCTGCGCAGTTGCTAAGCGATTTTGGAGATTTAGGATTTTCGTGGCTGTCTCAGAGAGATTAGCTCAACTAATGAAATTATGTTCCTTTTTTGGAAATGTCTGATGTTCAAAGATCTTAAAATTAATACAATTATTACAATAACATGGAGATTGTATACTAATATGTATCTAACAACATATCAAAAAATATTTTCTTCATGAAATATCTAACGTTCCCAGCGATTTGAAACTAAATAATTTAGTAACATATAGAGAGACGAAACATTAAACATATTTTCTAAAAAGGTACTTTTTAAAAAACAAATGCACTTGGGCCTATTCATAGGACTTTGTATAGGTCTATTAATTGCGTATGAGTAATGACAATTCAAGAGAGCAGCTTATAATAGATCCAACGTTAATAACAAAGAAGTATAATAAANCCCATTAATACAGGTAATTTTGCCCTCTAGGTTTTTAAGAAGAAAAAAATTAAACTTCGTTAAGCAAGAGGGTAACAGGGAAAACAATGGTTATTTTACATCTTCCTGGTACTTTACTACATTACCGTCATCCAATGCAATTTCTTAACGTGTAAATAGTTTATTTATAGAGTTTTGTATAGGTCTATTAATTGCGTATGAGTAATGACAATTCAAGAGAGCAGCTTATAATAGATCCAACGTTAATAACAAAGAAGTATAATAAAATTAGTGAGAGTTTTGTGGAACATATATTAACACTCTAAATTTCACATAAATCGTTTCGTAATCTAAACGCGTTTCGATACCGAAAGTGTTATCCTCAATTAGAGACTCTCTACACTGAAGATGACACTATGAAACGTTTAGTAACCTAAAAGGCGTTGGATACCCAAAATGTTTGTAACTGAGGATGTTTATATGGAATTTAGGATTTTAGTGTTCTACTAACAAATAAATATTTCACTCTACGGTTTATTTTGCAAGGTCCGTTAATATATTTGCACATTTACGTCTTCAGTGCCAGTCCTTTTTTGGTTATCATTAATCTTAAAAAATAATAATTATTTAGTGAAGAGAACAAAAGACGAATTGTATTTTTAATCAATATGTGTATTCATTGGGCTTACACCAGTCTAAAGATTCGGATAAAGGAAATAGAGGATTATTAATTAAAGTATTTCTGTACATTATTTAAAGTCAATGACATTACGCAAAGCGTTATAGTCATGCAGACGTACAAAATACGTAATACGTATACCCACACTGGTATCATGACAAAACTGAACTTATTATAAAGTTAAAACACATCAACGTTTGGGCTATTATTGTATTATACCGGGTACGATTAGAAATTAGTACCGCGCGCTCGAGTACAAGACAGGGATTCAGTTTCATGGAATTGTTAGCTGTATGGCGTCACGGAAAATTTTAATGTTTATACTTCCAAAATGTACGTATATACCGAAGTTAATGTAAGCATCACTAATGATAATTTTAATTACGGAAAAAAGAAAGAAATTAATACGTTATAATACGAATTAGGGACGAGCTGGGTATCCAGTTTGGATGCGGTATCCGGCGGATCCTGCAGGTTTTTCAGAATGCGACCGGGTAGCGGATAATGACGCCGAGTACGCGTACCCGGCAGTGCCGGATAATTCTCCCAGAGAAAAAAGGAAAAATCTACCTAATAGAGTTTGTACTGGGATAGGTACTTTGTCTGAATTTATATTATTGATTGCTACTCTAAATTATTTGTGATTTCGATATAATTCTTGTGTTCACTTTTTCTTGTGACCAAGAAAACTTTAGCATGTTACAATTTTTGCTATATCAGGTTATGAGGTTTTGATTATCAATAACTTATTAGTATGATTTTGCCACCTTACAGACATTTAGTGTTCATAAACATTGAAACCTCGTTTCAACAGTTTCAACTCAAACCTTTCGTTGATAATCCGCCAACTAAGAATTAAAATTTCATTGGTTTGGTAATTGAACAATTTGGAATGGGACTGAATGTAGTTTGGGACGTTAGTGGGGGTGGTATTTAATGAGATATGAACCATTAACCGTGTATCTCCTTCCCTCCTGCCAAACTTCTACTTCAAATTCAAATGGAAGGAAAGGATGGTTTAAAAAGGACAAGAAAATAGCAGAAAAGCGAAAAGAATAAAAATGTTTGGTTTGTAAAATTCATATGTAGCTAGCTATCTACTTTTTATTTTTTTTATTTTCAGTAAATATCAAACCAAGAATTGTAAATATATTTAGCTGTTGGAGATATAAATATCTTTTCACTTACGCCAAAACACCACTGGCAAATTTTGGCGGCCCGGACAAATGTCCGAGTTGGCTGCCCCCACAGAGGACACAGGAAGCATTCTAGTAACAACCTACGTCAGGATCTTCAGGAATACACGCTCATGCGATATACAAAAATTGGAGTTAATCCTTTGTTTTCCAAGGTGTCTGCAAATGCTTAACTCTGATAGAGAGCTGATTCTAATACAAAAAAAAATAAATCGGTTGATGTTTCGACCTACCTTTCGAATAAATATTAAGTTCTTTGTTTAAATGTGTATTTTAGTAAAACTAGTTTCTCTTATAAACGTAAGTGCAAGACAAGGGTCCTTGAAATCTATAACAATAAATAATTACATTGCAAAATTTCCAGAGAAGGTCTAATAATGGTCGGCTACTTTTGCTGTTTGCAACATCGTTGTCTGTCGATTGCTGTGGTAGACAAAACCAGTTTGTTATTGTACATGTTTGCCTCTATGTTAGGTTCGTGAGTATCTTGATGGGTACCTACCTGTAGGTGCACATATACTACGTAATCACGAGCACCCACTCCTACCTTCTTGAGAAAGCGAAAATTTAACTGAGAAAGGCGAGTTGGCATCAACAGTATTTTTGTAAAACAGAAATTTTAAAAGATATCCTTTTAAGCACATGATGCAATCCCCAACAACATGTATCAGCTATCAACTACCATTATCCATTACCATATTCCGTACTTATTATTGAACTCAATTCGATGACATTGCAACGGAAGTGTAAACTGTAGATGGAAATGACGACATTCAACTCTGCGCAGTTGCTAAGCGATTTTGGAGATTTAGGATTTTCGTGGCTGTCTCAGAGAGATTAGCTCAACTAATGAAATTATGTTCCTTTTTTGGAAATGTCTGATGTTCAAAGATCTTAAAATTAATACAATNATATTATAGAATAAAAAAGCTTTACTTATTTGCGAACTTTTCAGACATATTCCGACAGAATGGAATAAGACAGTACCCAGAACGATTAAATAATAAAGAAACTGGCGGTTCAAATGGTAAAATGTAAGGCTCAAGCTGGGATCAAGTGATTACGAATGTATCACGTAGAATAAGTGATGGCGTACTATTTTTTCATTACAAAGAGTTAATCACTACATTTATGGCCTGTAAAGCAAAGCAACTAATTGCAATCTCCAGCGGTGAATACGTTATAAGGAGCTTTTCACTGTAGAGGGTTTACACCATATTAAAGGAATAAAAAAATTAAGTTACTTCTTTAGGAAGTGGATAAGTGGCTAACTATTGTTTTGAAACTAAATTTTTTATTAAATCGATAATATTTTAATTACGTATCTACTTAAACGGATTACATAAAATTTTTATGAAATACTCAAAAAATTCTTTCGTTTTACTGTTAGTATAAAATGTTTTAAACGAAAGCGTATTGCAATTACAAACAATAAAAGTAAGCAAAGAAAATTAAGGGAGTAGGTACAGTTTTCCGTTAAGTTTTCCTTTAAGATTTGCGATTAAATTTAAGAGCAGACGCTTTAGAGTCACCCTGACTAAAATAAATATCTACTGTTTTTAGTATTTGTGTATTATTAAAGACAGTACAAGGATAAAAATTGCAATGGAGAACGTGTAGTATTTCCTACAAACAGACCTACTTTCCATTCAACTTTGAAAAGTATGTAAAGTAAAACGTTTGTAACTCAGTTGCCGAACATTTTTAACAACTAGGAGACTGCTTGCTACACGCTCACGATTAAATTTGAATGTGAGAGAAGTTTCAACTGTACAGTTAGAAAGTTTTCTACGTTATACCAACCCAATAAGAAATTACCTTTCGTACGAACTTCTAAGCTGTAAAATAAACCAATAGAATTAGATCAATTAAAATGGTTGTACCTGTACAATGCCTTTTTTACCGCGGTTGGGATTAGAAAGTACATTGAAAATGTAAAAAGGAAGATAAATGCGAAGAGGAATATATTTTTCTAGGGTAAAATCATTGACTTCACCCCCTGGAGATGGCTATCCGTTAAAAGTATTAGTATAAGGGAAGGCATGTCGTTCAAGGAATTGCTGGAGGAATTTTTTTAGCTAAATAGGAATGTGAAAATGAAAAGTTAAACAGTAGAACTAAATGTGTAGTAGTTAATTTATTATTGTTATCTGTTCATTGTGTTAATATTCTTAACAAACCTTGTTGTGGTTGGTTGTACTTTTCCCTTGAAATCACAACCACTGTAGTTTTTTCCATTAACAGTGTGAGTCACGAAAGATCACATACGTGCTTATGTCCAAACATGAAAATGTTAATAATAGTAACGAATGCCGTGCGTTTCAAATTTTACCGCCAACCCGCAACGCAAAGATTTCCACTTCGATTGTGCGACGAATTTTAGAAAATTTGGAGGATTCGTTTTTCGCAATAACACCACGACAAAAATTTACGTTCGTTTAGTTTTTAAACAAGGCAAATTCACCGATATACGTTGCTTTACGACTGTATAAAGAACGATAAAGCAGATGGAAGGAACACTATCTAGACTTGTTCGACGATATACACGAAACATACAATAACCAGCTTCTAGTTGCGCGCATGGCCGAGCTGAATTTCTGTTGATGACGTACTTTGTGCCAAGGAATCCGGTATAAAGATGTGTACGTTATAAGCAAAACAACTGCAAGGCAACATATTTATTCAAAGAACGTGCAGTAATTTTAATATCATTCAATACCAGGGCAATTATCAAATCATTACATTTGTATTAATATATGTCTATACAAATACTATGTCATGATTTTGAACTATTTCAATCACTTTATTCATTCTTAAGTAGGTAATAATTCTTTTAGAATAACCTCCTACCCGAAATAGTGTTCAAGAGTTTTCTTTTTTAATAAATTTATGAAACAGTGCAACGTTTTTATCATTTTTTGAAGAATTATATCGCAAAATCCGTTTCTAATCATATCAGTGCGCTTTAAGCGATCCCCAAATAAGATTTTCAAAGATAAGCCAAATGATTAATCAATTAATTCTCCGAAAAGATATTGATATTAAAAGAAAGGTACAAAGAAAATTCATAACTTTGTTTTTTTACAGTTTCCACTTAACAAGAACAGAACAACTGAATATGCAAAATGTAATACTGTATAAACCCTCTACAAAAATAAACGAGAACGGACTGCTATCGAAACTTTCCGTCACGTAGAGGGTGGAGTACAAAACCAATTACAAAATTTTGCAAAAAGGAATGAACTACTATTACAGAGAGTTGGTCAGTCACTGTATAGGATGAAAGGAAAACCAACCAAGCACAAGTGAAGTTAGCGTTATAAAGAATATTCGAAATAAAAAGTTTAGCCATAGACAACAAAAACTGTCAATACTCATTTTGTTCATTTGAAATTTTAAATACAAAAGCAAAAAGTCCATTACAGAAAAGGAAAAAAACTAGCTACTACAGTGAATTGGTGAACGATAACTAACCCAAACATGCAAATGATACATGTTAAAACACCACAAGCATTTAAACTGTTACCTACTTTTTTCAATCTGCCTAAATAACACTTACAATCCAACTTAATTTTTTCCTTTGATGAACTGAAGTCATTGGATGAACAATCAGCTGAAATAATCTATAATTTTCAAATTCTGTTCTACCTTCCTACTACAGTTGCAAATTAACTACATCAACTTTTTAGTCGTTATGTAGGTAGCTTTTTTTATCGTCATGTAAACAAAAATAATTTTCGATAAGCACATTCGTAGGTATAAAACAGGGTTTTTTTATTTTTCAGAGTAAGAATTCATAATAAGGGATTTGCAACTACTTTATTGGAACTTTCGGCACATTGTATTTAGCAATTAAAGACAATGGCATATATATAAAATTTACCGCTTAATCTTTTGATAAGCTCTATATTTATACATGAAACATATATGTATGCATTACGTATTATCAGTAGCCGTTCAAACATTTATTATCCAAACGATTAGATTCGGAATTTACACATTAAAACTAAGGAATAAATTTACGACAATTGTAAAATTATCTGCAATATTTTGTTAATTTGTAAAAAGTTATCTTGCTTGATATGTTTATTTCAGTTTTTTTCTTCTTCAGCTTTTAATTTGTTATCTTAATTTTACTGCGTTGTTTGCTGTGCATTATAAAACGGTCAAACCCAAACTAATTAAACTAATTAATTGCTTAATTATATTGCGAATGTATTGTCTGACAACATGAGTTATCACTTCGTACATACAAACACAAAATTTTCTTTACTTTCTAAACATTCTCGTGGTCAACCAATTTAAAAAGTTGGTTTTATATCCTTTTTTTCTGTAAAACACTAAAACCGATTTTATTCATATTATGAAGAAAAAGGTTCTAGACGGTCTGGTTAGCCCATATTGAAAATGGTGCTCGAACTTTATAAATACATGTATTTATGGAAGTCATGTAATTCAAAATAAGAAATAGAAGTAAAGCTCGGAAAAAGCTCTAGTCTTTGTGCTACGAACTGAACCAATCTCTCGGAGTTGCAGGTAGGTAGCCACCACAGCCAAAAGGTCTGCGTTCTAACGGTTTTAAAGTCCCCAATATTGTAGCCAGCCAAGCCAGGCGGCTATCGTTGAAGTCAACGCTAACGTCAGCGTCTGTATGCCTGGTTATATTTACCGTTCGTTGGCTGGATCCGTTCGACCTAAAATATTTTTACTGACTGACTATTCTAACAAGTAAATTTTCCACTTATGAAAATGCCTTGGACTGTGTGTGACTTTTCTTTTATTTCTAATTTTCATTCGATTAATATTATTTGCCAAGTACGTTATCCCAGTAGCAGTAGGGGAGTGGGTGTCTCATTTCACAATCTTCGTTTTCAAAGGGTTTTCAAGCATAATATACCTCCATCTACCTCCCGTATATACTCCGATCAATATCCTCACGAACAAGACCGAAACGAATCGAAAGAAGCCGATCCTTCGAAGCCTTTGTGCCCTTTCGACAGAAGCAACAGATACCAAAATGAATAGAAACTTTTATGAATTCACTAGACTACGTATTATCCTTTTTTTACTGCTTTCGGATCGGGATAATCTAATTGCTGGTTAACAACCAACATAGTATTAAATACCACGATAGAAGATCGATACCCCCATGTATAGTGTAGGAAAACATTTAATAAAATTCTCGAAAGAAGTTAGTCAAAAAGTTAGGTAGTGACTTTACAATACCTTCAGGAAGCTTCCAGGCGAAATGTTGATGAATCTAAAATATTAAAGTGGAAGGACACTTTTTCTGTCATTGATTAAACATGAAATTTCGAAAACTATTTGATCTATGAAGTTGAAAATTGATAGGCAAATAAGAACGAATTTTGACAGGGCCGAATTAAGGGTGCGCAAGGAATATCGCAATTTTATATCAAAGTCCTACGACATTGCTGCTAGAGACCTACAGATCAATTATTCTATGTACAAACGTATCATCCAAATTTCGATGGGTTGCGACTAATCGCTAGTAAAATTGCCCTTTTAACTGATTTGAATTAGTTCAAAATTGTATTTTTTCAAGAGAAGAGAAATCATTATTAAGGAAATTACTTTAAACCAATATTGATACATAAACATAAAAATGTAACTAGTATTACAACCAACCAGCCTAAATATAATTTCAACTTGTTATAGACAATAAGAACTTGTATTNTTATATGGAATTTAGGATTTTAGTGTTCTACTAACAAATAAATATTTCACTCTACGGTTTATTTTGCAAGGTCCGTTAATATATTTGCACATTTACGTCTTCAGTGCCAGTCCTTTTTTGGTTATCATTAATCTTAAAAAATAATAATTATTTAGTGAAGAGAACAAAAGACGAATTGTATTTTTAATCAATATGTGTATTCATTCCAAATATATGAAAAAGTTTGTGATCAAGTTATACCGTTGAAATTTTCTTTGCAAGTATTTTCACACCACGTCCTGGAAATTTTGTAGAAAGGACTATCGCTATTTCGTATATCATGGTTAAATAATTGAACAAAACCTTCACGCATTACTCCATCCAAGAATACGCTTTCACCCCAACACAGTTTCAGAATTAGGAAAATAGAAATCCCTGGGCAAAGCTCAACGATCTAAAACTTTCAAGAGAAAAAATACCTAGTCTGAAAATTAGAGAAATTTCCATACAACGGGGATACGACAAAAAACATTAACTTATGTACGCAAGATATATTCTTCATCACACTTTTTAGATAATTATGACAATGGAAATATATAATTCCATAGATCAATCTGAAAATGGAAAAGTAATATTGTGTTAATGATAAGATGTGATTAACTCTAAGGATATGTCTCATTTATGATCACGAATCGATTGATTATATTTATGTTAAAACAGATGATACTACTTTAATTTTGTAGGAAATACATATATTGCTAAGCTATTGCATTTACTAACGCTTTCATTAAATACCCCCAGAAAACAGGAATAGAATCTCTAATGTGATAAATTTCAAGACCAACGCTACTTTGCGCTACTTATTTATTTAAAATAATTGTTTTTTCCATCCTCATGTGACACCTTAATTACTAAACTGGACATCATGAAATTTTGTACACATACTGTAACCTTTTACCCAGAAAAGACAATTTTGTTCCCGAAGGATAGAAAAATTTGTTTTATGTGATCGTCTATGATCTTTGACACGTATTTAGGACATGAACGCGAGCGAAGCTGCGGGCAAAACCTATCATGAAATTTTGTACACACATTGTCAGTGGGACAAAAAAGATGATAGGCTACTTTTCATTCAGAAAAATAAACTGCTCCAGATGAATAGAAAAGTTAGTATTTAGTTAGTTAGTTAGTGGTCGTCAATGGCCTTTTGATACGTATTTAGGACATCAACGCGAGCAGGCCGCGGGTAAAAGCTAGTTTAAAATAATAAAAATCCAATTCGGTGTATCGTCCATATTCATTTCTTACAGGTATTGGTATGATAATGGTATGGTAAAATGTTTACCGAATTTGTAATCACAATTTGTATGTCACGCGAATGAAAATTAACAATTGGATGAATAAAATAATTCGAAGTGGTCTGCATTCTGTCGAAACTGCCAGACGCGGATCTCTTTTGGATCTCATCAGCGCGTCGAAGGCAGCTCCGACAGAACACAGACCAACTTTTACCTGCTGTCTCAACATCCTAAAATGTAGTATCGGGCTACAGATGGCGCTTATTGCGTCATTTGTAGTATTTTCTAAAATTTGATGAATGTTTGGAATGTGTTTCTTCACTCATATCTATCTGAAAATATAAATCTGCTACCCTTAAAATCATCCTAAACTAACCGAACTCTCAAAATCATTTCATTGGAATGCGTAGGATCCCTACAAAAACTTTAAATTGTATTTTTTAGGCTTGTATTACTTTATTATTTATATGAAAAGATGGATGAATGTATTTGTATGAATTCCCGTATAGCACGTCGTATTTTTCAAAAGATAATACTGCCCTTTGATGATTGCATGTAACTCGCCTACGTGTATTCTTTAACACGATACATTAATATTACATCAGTTGCGTATAGTATAATAAATGACGTGTGATTTTGAAAATGTGGGGGTTTTATGATTCGCCCATTCAAGCTATTTCACCGGACGATAAAAGAATAAAGTAATCGCCTTTTCCGAGAGAAACTCAGCGTCAGTTCCTAATAAAACTAAGGAGACGTACAGCAACGGTATCTGTTGATGATTACACCGATATACCTACATTTCAGTAAAACGTCTGTCTGTGATATAAAAAATATAGACTTAACAATCAAATACACATTAGTTATACGATATGAGAATAAAGAGAACATGTATAATTCATCTTGTTGATTCTACCCCATTAATACAGGTAATTTTGCCCTCTAGGTTTTTAAGAAGAAAAAAATTAAACTTCGTTAAGCAAGAGGGTAACAGGGAAAACAATGGTTATTTTACATCTTCCTGGTACTTTACTACATTACCGTCATCCAATGCAATTTCTTAACGTGTAAATAGTGTAAATTCCCCTTATCAATATTTACAATAAAAGTAGTCGTAAGTTGAGTTTGGTATTGCCTTCATCATCATTATCGTAAAGTCGTCAGTCTTAAGACTGACCGGACACGTACCTCCACATCCTGTCATCGCATTTCCCTAAAACTACAACATCCCACATCCATAACTATTTAGGTCTGCCTCTACTCCTCTTAATTCCTGTTTCTGCCTCTAATGTGCCTCTGACTAGACCTTCATGCCTGAGAAGGTGTCCTACCAACCTATCTCGTCTATTTCTTATTGATTTCCATAGTCCTCTGTTTTCCTATTCTTTCCAATATTTCTTCATTTCCAACCTTCTCTATCCACTGTATCTTTATTATTCGCCTGTAACACCACATTTGGAACGCTTGTAATCTTTTTTTTTCCGCCGCGCCCACCAATCCATGTTTCGCATCCGTACAGCGCTACGCTCTAGACATACACCTTTAATAATCTTTTTCGAATTTCTAATCCTTTGCGAACATAAAAGTAAGTTCTTTTTGTTGAAGGCGATTCGACCTTGCGATATCCTCTGCTTTATATCCCTACTGTTCCTTTCCTTCTGACTTACCTGAACTTCCTAGAAACCGAAAATCGGTCACTTCTTCTAATTTTTCGTATCCTATCTTTATATTGATGTATGTATTCATTAGTCAATAAATTAGTTTATCCGAAATTTTTAAAAGGCATTTCACTTTGGATCGTTAGATATCTGTTTCAGTAATATATTATATATATATTATAGAATAAAAAAGCTTTACTTATTTGCGAACTTTTCAGACATATTCCGACAGAATGGAATAAGACAGTACCCAGAACGATTAAATAATAAAGAAACTGGCGGTTCAAATGGTAAAATGTAAGGCTCAAGCTGGGATCAAGTGATTACGAATGTATCACGTAGAATAAGTGATGGCGTACTATTTTTTCATTACAAAGAGTTAATCACTACATTTATGGCCTGTAAAGCAAAGCAACTAATTGCAATCTCCAGCGGTGAATACGTTATAAGGAGCTTTTCACTGTAGAGGGTTTACACCATATTAAAGGAATAAAAAAATTAAGTTACTTCTTTAGGAAGTGGATAAGTGGCTAACTATTGTTTTGAAACTAAATTTTTTATTAAATCGATAATATTTTAATTACGTATCTACTTAAACGGATTACATAAAATTTTTATGAAATACTCAAAAAATTCTTTCGTTTTACTGTTAGTATAAAATGTTTTAAACGAAAGCGTATTGCAATTACAAACAATAAAAGTAAGCAAAGAAAATTAAGGGAGTAGGTACAGTTTTCCGTTAAGTTTTCCTTTAAGATTTGCGATTAAATTTAAGAGCAGACGCTTTAGAGTCACCCTGACTAAAATAAATATCTACTGTTTTTAGTATTTGTGTATTATTAAAGACAGTACAAGGATAAAAATTGCAATGGAGAACGTGTAGTATTTCCTACAAACAGACCTACTTTCCATTCAACTTTGAAAAGTATGTAAAGTAAAACGTTTGTAACTCAGTTGCCGAACATTTTTAACAACTAGGAGACTGCTTGCTACACGCTCACGATTAAATTTGAATGTGAGAGAAGTTTCAACTGTACAGTTAGAAAGTTTTCTACGTTATACCAACCCAATAAGAAATTACCTTTCGTACGAACTTCTAAGCTGTAAAATAAACCAATAGAATTAGATCAATTAAAATGGTTGTACCTGTACAATGCCTTTTTTACCGCGGTTGGGATTAGAAAGTACATTGAAAATGTAAAAAGGAAGATAAATGCGAAGAGGAATATATTTTTCTAGGGTAAAATCATTGACTTCACCCCCTGGAGATGGCTATCCGTTAAAAGTATTAGTATAAGGGAAGGCATGTCGTTCAAGGAATTGCTGGAGGAATTTTTTTAGCTAAATAGGAATGTGAAAATGAAAAGTTAAACAGTAGAACTAAATGTGTAGTAGTTAATTTATTATTGTTATCTGTTCATTGTGTTAATATTCTTAACAAACCTTGTTGTGGTTGGTTGTACTTTTCCCTTGAAATCACAACCACTGTAGTTTTTTCCATTAACAGTGTGAGTCACGAAAGATCACATACGTGCTTATGTCCAAACATGAAAATGTTAATAATAGTAACGAATGCCGTGCGTTTCAAATTTTACCGCCAACCCGCAACGCAAAGATTTCCACTTCGATTGTGCGACGAATTTTAGAAAATTTGGAGGATTCGTTTTTCGCAATAACACCACGACAAAAATTTACGTTCGTTTAGTTTTTAAACAAGGCAAATTCACCGATATACGTTGCTTTACGACTGTATAAAGAACGATAAAGCAGATGGAAGGAACACTATCTAGACTTGTTCGACGATATACACGAAACATACAATAACCAGCTTCTAGTTGCGCGCATGGCCGAGCTGAATTTCTGTTGATGACGTACTTTGTGCCAAGGAATCCGGTATAAAGATGTGTACGTTATAAGCAAAACAACTGCAAGGCAACATATTTATTCAAAGAACGTGCAGTAATTTTAATATCATTCAATACCAGGGCAATTATCAAATCATTACATTTGTATTAATATATGTCTATACAAATACTATGTCATGATTTTGAACTATTTCAATCACTTTATTCATTCTTAAGTAGGTAATAATTCTTTTAGAATAACCTCCTACCCGAAATAGTGTTCAAGAGTTTTCTTTTTTAATAAATTTATGAAACAGTGCAACGTTTTTATCATTTTTTGAAGAATTATATCGCAAAATCCGTTTCTAATCATATCAGTGCGCTTTAAGCGATCCCCAAATAAGATTTTCAAAGATAAGCCAAATGATTAATCAATTAATTCTCCGAAAAGATATTGATATTAAAAGAAAGGTACAAAGAAAATTCATAACTTTGTTTTTTTACAGTTTCCACTTAACAAGAACAGAACAACTGAATATGCAAAATGTAATACTGTATAAACCCTCTACAAAAATAAACGAGAACGGACTGCTATCGAAACTTTCCGTCACGTAGAGGGTGGAGTACAAAACCAATTACAAAATTTTGCAAAAAGGAATGAACTACTATTACAGAGAGTTGGTCAGTCACTGTATAGGATGAAAGGAAAACCAACCAAGCACAAGTGAAGTTAGCGTTATAAAGAATATTCGAAATAAAAAGTTTAGCCATAGACAACAAAAACTGTCAATACTCATTTTGTTCATTTGAAATTTTAAATACAAAAGCAAAAAGTCCATTACAGAAAAGGAAAAAAACTAGCTACTACAGTGAATTGGTGAACGATAACTAACCCAAACATGCAAATGATACATGTTAAAACACCACAAGCATTTAAACTGTTACCTACTTTTTTCAATCTGCCTAAATAACACTTACAATCCAACTTAATTTTTTCCTTTGATGAACTGAAGTCATTGGATGAACAATCAGCTGAAATAATCTATAATTTTCAAATTCTGTTCTACCTTCCTACTACAGTTGCAAATTAACTACATCAACTTTTTAGTCGTTATGTAGGTAGCTTTTTTTATCGTCATGTAAACAAAAATAATTTTCGATAAGCACATTCGTAGGTATAAAACAGGGTTTTTTTATTTTTCAGAGTAAGAATTCATAATAAGGGATTTGCAACTACTTTATTGGAACTTTCGGCACATTGTATTTAGCAATTAAAGACAATGGCATATATATAAAATTTACCGCTTAATCTTTTGATAAGCTCTATATTTATACATGAAACATATATGTATGCATTACGTATTATCAGTAGCCGTTCAAACATTTATTATCCAAACGATTAGATTCGGAATTTACACATTAAAACTAAGGAATAAATTTACGACAATTGTAAAATTATCTGCAATATTTTGTTAATTTGTAAAAAGTTATCTTGCTTGATATGTTTATTTCAGTTTTTTTCTTCTTCAGCTTTTAATTTGTTATCTTAATTTTACTGCGTTGTTTGCTGTGCATTATAAAACGGTCAAACCCAAACTAATTAAACTAATTAATTGCTTAATTATATTGCGAATGTATTGTCTGACAACATGAGTTATCACTTCGTACATACAAACACAAAATTTTCTTTACTTTCTAAACATTCTCGTGGTCAACCAATTTAAAAAGTTGGTTTTATATCCTTTTTTTCTGTAAAACACTAAAACCGATTTTATTCATATTATGAAGAAAAAGGTTCTAGACGGTCTGGTTAGCCCATATTGAAAATGGTGCTCGAACTTTATAAATACATGTATTTATGGAAGTCATGTAATTCAAAATAAGAAATAGAAGTAAAGCTCGGAAAAAGCTCTAGTCTTTGTGCTACGAACTGAACCAATCTCTCGGAGTTGCAGGTAGGTAGCCACCACAGCCAAAAGGTCTGCGTTCTAACGGTTTTAAAGTCCCCAATATTGTAGCCAGCCAAGCCAGGCGGCTATCGTTGAAGTCAACGCTAACGTCAGCGTCTGTATGCCTGGTTATATTTACCGTTCGTTGGCTGGATCCGTTCGACCTAAAATATTTTTACTGACTGACTATTCTAACAAGTAAATTTTCCACTTATGAAAATGCCTTGGACTGTGTGTGACTTTTCTTTTATTTCTAATTTTCATTCGATTAATATTATTTGCCAAGTACGTTATCCCAGTAGCAGTAGGGGAGTGGGTGTCTCATTTCACAATCTTCGTTTTCAAAGGGTTTTCAAGCATAATATACCTCCATCTACCTCCCGTATATACTCCGATCAATATCCTCACGAACAAGACCGAAACGAATCGAAAGAAGCCGATCCTTCGAAGCCTTTGTGCCCTTTCGACAGAAGCAACAGATACCAAAATGAATAGAAACTTTTATGAATTCACTAGACTACGTATTATCCTTTTTTTACTGCTTTCGGATCGGGATAATCTAATTGCTGGTTAACAACCAACATAGTATTAAATACCACGATAGAAGATCGATACCCCCATGTATAGTGTAGGAAAACATTTAATAAAATTCTCGAAAGAAGTTAGTCAAAAAGTTAGGTAGTGACTTTACAATACCTTCAGGAAGCTTCCAGGCGAAATGTTGATGAATCTAAAATATTAAAGTGGAAGGACACTTTTTCTGTCATTGATTAAACATGAAATTTCGAAAACTATTTGATCTATGAAGTTGAAAATTGATAGGCAAATAAGAACGAATTTTGACAGGGCCGAATTAAGGGTGCGCAAGGAATATCGCAATTTTATATCAAAGTCCTACGACATTGCTGCTAGAGACCTACAGATCAATTATTCTATGTACAAACGTATCATCCAAATTTCGATGGGTTGCGACTAATCGCTAGTAAAATTGCCCTTTTAACTGATTTGAATTAGTTCAAAATTGTATTTTTTCAAGAGAAGAGAAATCATTATTAAGGAAATTACTTTAAACCAATATTGATACATAAACATAAAAATGTAACTAGTATTACAACCAACCAGCCTAAATATAATTTCAACTTGTTATAGACAATAAGAACTTGTATTGTAATAATGAGCTTGGGGTAAAAATCAATAAGGGTTAATATGTATCTGAATTACTATCATCCTGGACTACTTAATAGAAATAATGCTAAATCAATACAGTACCAGTTAAATATGCTATCGAAAGTTTAGTTGTATGTTATCAATAAATTTTGTACAACAGGAGACGTAAACATATCAGTATTAAAAGCTTGCAAAAAGCTTCCATAAAAGATAAGAATAAGCATCATACTAGTATTTTTTATCACTAAAGTTTTCTGAGATAATCGTATAAGTCGATTGTAATCTTTTACCCGCGTAAGAATTTCGTCGAGCATTGGAAAACAGCCTGGAATGATGCTTACAACCGATTTACATCAGGCGTGAAAACATATGAACCCTTTCGGTAGATTAGTTTATTAAAATGAGAAAGTATCAGCAAGAAATTTACAAAGGGGAAAATTGAAAATTTTAATTGTACGGGCTTTTCTCAGTCTTAATTCTAGTCTTTTGTACTGCCCTTACTATAATATAGTGATTCACTCAGTGCGCGAAATGTATTGGATCAGTTGCAGAAAAATTAGTTACCTACAGGTATATACATTATTTTGTTTAAAGATGTACTAAAGATAAATTCTGAATTTTTAGTAATACTATAAATAAATAAATTTGCTATTAACGAAAATTATTGTTTGAATGTAACAAAACAAAATAGATTAACTTCTTCTGTATTTAAATTAATCCTTAACCGAGATGCTTTCCTATACATTTCCTTTTTTAAAATATATTTCAACATCCACTGTGTCATCTTCAGCTAGGCACTCGACTCTAGCTAATTAAAGAATGACACCTTTTTTTACGTTTGTACGAAATTTGAGGTGTCTAGGTACTTTCTTTGCTGCATTCGTGATTAAAATACAAAAATTCTTCAAAATAGTTAAATACAATAGCTAACCATTTATTGTACAATATTTAACCACCTACTTTTATTTTTTAAATCAGTAAGATACTAAATATGTGTACTATTTTCATGGTTTAGAAATTGCAATAAATACATAATAACTTAGCGTGACTTTATTACACGTACCTACCCAACGCATTTTTTACGAATGATACAGGATAACAATTGGTTTAGCTTACGAAAATTATTCTAATAAGATAAAATTTCCTATGTGGCTAAAAGAAACGATTGAACTACTTTAACCACTATATCTGCTATAGTTTCTCAACAAAAAGTCAAATTATATTTTGGAACAATATGAGAATACTTTATTATCAAAATACTTCAGATACGAGTTCGTTACAAAATGTGAATTAAAATGATAAGCGAATTTACTAAAATCTTTAAAACATAATAAGTTATAGACTGTTATAGCTCGTGCAATAATGATGTCATTGGCGAATGTATTGTCATAGCCACTACTACGCCCTTACGACCCAATATTTACACTTAAACACACCAAAAAATTGGTGACTTTTAATTAAAAATGGATATCAAAGGTATGCGTAAGGCATAATTCTAGAAAGCCGGATTGTGAGAGAACAAAGTATCAATACAAACCTATACCTACGCAGAGCAACACATATTGATACGCAGAACATTATGTAGTGATGTAGTGCGATGTACAATTTACCTACAAAATATATGATACAATGTCAAACCTTTCTAAATCCACCCTACCTTTTCGATTCTAAAAAGACCCGACGTAAGCAAGGCTAACTACATGTCGAACGGGAAAGAAAAGAGCTCAAGTTCAAATAGTACCTGATATAAAACATCACATATTTGTAATTGTAATATTTACAATATCCCCTTATCAGTATGGACATTTCTAAATTTTTCCCAGAAGTACAAGCTAGAGAAAATTTCAAAAATACTTACTGTTTATTTACTAGGCATCAGAATGACTGTCTTCAGCTTTGTATAAACGCATACTACCTGTAAATTTTGATCATCGTTCGGAAATATGACGAAAGAATTTAGAGATGTTAAAGTTAAATGTTAGTTAATAACTGATAAATAATACTAATACATTATTGACAGGAAGTACGTAGATATGCACAGGTGCATTGGAAAAAATAACTTTTGTTTCTTATTTCATCCAGATAAATATATATAATTGATGAATTATACCAAGAAAATGTATTTTTCTCGAAAATTAAGACGTGCTTCTTAAGGTTTTTCATAAGAATGACACAAAAGATATTTAGTTTTACTATTAATAATAATAAAATAGTATTAGGTATGACTTTAGTACCCAAACATTTTGTATACTAGGTACTAGGTTTTACCCGTGGCTTTGCTCAAGTTGATGTCCTAAATACGTGTCAAAGTTCATCGACGACCACATAATACTAACTTTTCTATCCATCGGGAATAGTTTCTTTTTTGAAGATGAGGCACGTTTTTAATCTTTGAATTAAGAGTTTGCCTTTTGAGATAGTTATTTTTTGAATTAATGAAGCTTTTAACGTGGAATTTTAAAAGAACAAAGTTCTTAATTATTAATCTGTTGAAACTACCCAGACTTATTAAGATCACGGCGACACCAATAAAGTCTTGACTTGGTCTTGGTCTAGAGGATTTAGTTTTGGTCTTGGTCTACCTTTCGATATTATGTCGTGGTGTTGGTTTTGGTTTTGCGAGATCAGTTCTTAATTTTGCAAGCCTTATCGTAATAGTTTATAAAAATTAAAATTTCATATATCATCTGTACCATTAATAACTCTTTCAGGAAGTTGCAAAAGTAACCATAAAATCGTCTTTTCGTTTGCTTTTAATCGTCCAAATTAGTAAATTTTGGAATACCCTGTAGCTACATCACATTATAATCCTGTTAATTGTAAATAGGATCTGGGGCACTTTGTGTATCTATTGTTAATACAAAAAATATGCTTCTTTTAACTTTTTTGTGTTTATTTTGGGACATTTTGGCTCATCACTACTATCAGTTACAATTACTTGAACTAATCTTTCATTTAGTATAAAACTATAGATTATATATACGAAAGGTAATTGAGAAACTGATCTAAAACTAAAGCTAAAGCATTTTTCAGTTAATTTAAACATACGTTCACGGATAACACGAACCAACGACGGTGGTTAAAATATTTTATTAAAGAGCATTTTCTGGTTCCGCAAAAATACGACCATTAAAAACATATGGATGGCGAAATTTTAATGATAATCGGCTAACTAAAAATAAGTTAAGCTATTTGTGTATTCATTAAAAATTCAGTTCCATTAAACTTTTGGAAGTTACTTTAGTTTTTTTTTTTTTGTAATAAAAACTTCGCAACTTCTATATGCCCGTTCCATGATTTTAAAATAAATTTTCCTATCTACATCTGTGTATACTAATTGTACCCTAATTAAAATCTTTTGAATAATGCTAAATATTAGCATGCTGATAGCAAGAGATATGAAAGCTGAACGCATTTATAGTTTGTAAATTATGAACTTTTTTATTAAGGTATTGTGTAATCCATATCTGTGAAATTGTGAATTACTTTTGCACTTCAGGAATATCTGATTGTTTGCGAAATCAAATAGCATGCAGAATAAGGCACTATGCATCCGTATACCTATGTAAATACAAACTAGTATTTAGTAGGGAAAATACTAGGTCACAAAATTAAAAACAAAAAGGAAAACCAAAGGCATAGCAGCAACGATTGCAACCGAAAGTTGTCGAAGAATTAATTAGTGTTTCCACCAACTGCGGCGCTAGCGTTGTTATGAAACTTGGCCGTACGGTTTGGTTGCTAAGTAACCTGCCGAACACATTGATTTCACGTACTGAGTAGATGTATCATTGCCATTTTAACACAAGCAGAAGGTTAATGAATATTAAAAACAATTTAATACAAGAATATTTTAGAATTTTCTAGCTTACAGTTTTTTAATTTCTAAATATGGAAATCGCAGCTCATTTCGACATTACTCAACATTTTCACATATTTACCCTTATTGATAATTCTCAATTGACCAATTTACCACCGAAAGGGGGCAATTTAATCTATTTTTATAAAAATTGAATATCTTATTTTTTCATTTTAAAAAGGACTAGCAGCTTATCTTGTGAGTAAAGTGAAAGTAAAAAGCTTTCTCTGGGGATTGTTAAATGTTTATGGTGACCTCAGTAGACGATAGGTCATAAAAAGTAATGGCATACACAATCACCATACAAATTGCGTATACATATAAATGCTCGTCACAACTGATCGTGAGTGCAAAGTTTCAATCCATAAATCAAACTATATTTATAACAATTTGTTTAAAAAATTGGAAAAATGTTGTTATAAATTATATATTGACGAACTAATTAAACATTAAATACGCATAATAGTAACAATCAGTAATTTAACTTACTGCATCTAAATAAAATTTTAAATCATGTTCATCTATCAATTTGGTATGAACTTATTTCATCTCGCATCTTATAAAATTCTTGACCAGTAATTCGCCAAAACTACCAGACGTAGATCGCGGTTTCAACTAATTTTTGTTTTGATATAATGTGTAATCAAAGGTCACCATGGATCAGGAAACTAAGACCAGACATCAAAGATTCTAGTAACTTGCATCGTTGAGTTTGAATCCGGTATCAGAATTATCTTAGCGTGTCAAGAAATCTCAATCTAAAATTTCAAAAGATGCAATTTTTTGCTTTTTTGTATGCATTACTAAATTACTTCGTGAAGTAAAAGGTGTAAAAGAGAGACTAGTCATTTCCGAAGTGCATTTTATTTTTAATTGGGATCTGGCTTCAGAATTGCTTTTGCACATTTTGAAATATATTTAATTAAATTCAAATGTTGGCTATTTGTATTGTTTGATTTTAAGATTAGAATATCTCGATATTTCAATGGGTTAGAGCATTTTTAATGCTGTTGGAGGACCGAAGGGTACTTATATCTACTTATATGTTTTTCTCTGAATCAATTTTTTCGATTCCATACAATACTGTTCTCAAAAGAGAGGTTTTCAAAAAAAGAGAACCTCTGTATGGGGTTTAAAAGAAATACGAAAAAGGAAAATTGTTTTCGAACTCGAATTTGGCTCCATAATAGCCCTTCTACATTGAAATTTTGAAATATGCTCATATTAAAACTGAATAAGCCAGTGACAATTCACTCTTTTAAAAATGAGTGAAGAGTTGCAAAAAACCGAAACGGAAAATATAAACAACGAACGCAAAAGTACAATGAACATGCAGATACGTTCGAATGATTGATCTTCTATTAAGGGATGAGTGGGGTGTTCTAGGCCTGTAAATTTACGTTACATTAGAAGGAGGCAGGGAGGAGGAAGGAGGAAGGTCAAAAGTCGTTAAAAATTGCGTTACGTATTACTTGAACGGCCCTTTAGACACCACTACGTCGATTATTGTACTAATAACGTTCCTCCGAATTTTTGCGAAGATTGGTTGAACACGCATCTCCTTTCCCTTCTACCCTTAACATTTTCCAAAAACTAGAACATCCCACAACCCTACCTTTTACGAATAGTAATTTAATGTACCTTTTTTTCTCTACTTCTTTTCGCTTCTGTTTCTGTATCGAATATACCTGTAACTAGCCTTGGCCAGGCATTAGGAACCTATACAGTTAATCACTTCTTTGTTTCTAACAAAAAGTAGGTAGGTACTAATATGTTTTTGGGATGATAGAATATAAAAACAAGAAAAAAGTACCAAACAACATACATTTGCGATTAAAAACGAAACTGGAAACGAAAGTTTTACGATTTTGTCTGCTTTAGTAGAAGAAGAAACTTTTATTAATCATTATCAGTTTACAAGAAACGTATATTTTCTGAGACTGTTTTGTTTTTACGAATCTTTCTATAAATGAAGACGGTAATAGACGGAAATAACGCAATTGAAAGAAAAGAAGGGAACTCAAAAGGAAACATAACCGAAATTAAATCTATTTTTAAAAGGATAAAAATAGACTAGAACATATTTTATAGGAGTAACGGTAACCTTTACTACTATTATTATAAATGTTGGTCCTGATGGTGCTTTTTATTAAAAGATTAATTCATTTATATGTAATTACCTACATTAATATTTGTTTTCCAATAATACTTCCTGGGGAAATTAATGAAAATTATGAGAACAATATCTAAATAGAAGCTATTGTTATCTTTAATTCACTTATTATACGTGCCTAATATACAGGGATTATTCTCGGGTTCCGCGGTCTCTTTCGTCGATATTTTTTTTATTTCAAAAAGGATATTCATATAAATTTTATCACAATTGTTTCTTCGTAAGACTGATTATTTTGTACTCACTTACCTTTTAGTACTCTAATTCGGCTTTTATATTTTTTAAAAATTATTATCTAATGCTTAAAATTGCATGTTTTCTCATAAAAGTTGTATAATTGAATATGAAGTATTACTGAAATTATTATAACTAGTCGGAAGTGCATACTAGATATACGAATGACAATCTGAATTTAATAAATGTGCAATAAATT
>NW_020438867.1:622963-633795 GCF_000699045.2 Agrilus planipennis | reverse complement strand
ATAAAATTTCTTGTTAGTATATTGATCATATTGGCGGTAAAGTTTATGATGAGTTTTTATCAAAAGTGTTTGGTTTTTCAACTTCTAAAAGCATGATCCATCATAAGAGTACGAAATAGGAAAAAAAAAACATTTACTAGATGGAGGAATTAGACATTTCCTATTCATAAGACTTGGTTTGAATAAAACCAGTTGGAAAAATGTTTTCTTAGAGTTGTTTCTGTTTATAGTACGTGTAAATAGTAAAAAATAATGTACATTATATAACTATTTTGAGAAAAATGGCAATAAAAAAAGTTAATAAATAATATATAACCAACGAGTAGGTAATTAGTAATAGGATCATGCTGTATGGTGTAAAAGGAGTAATTTTTTCTGATGTAGATATGTTATAATTAAAATATAAAAACAGTACACACTTGAACTGGAAACGACGAAATAAAATAATTAAAATGTAAAAATAAATATTGCAGCATTAATTTACTCTCGAGCACGAAATAATTAAACTTACTTTAAAAAATACGAAAGGTTTTAATAACTCTTTGAAATTAAGACTTAGCATACGAGATTAAAAATATCATCATAATCATCATGATTATAAGGTCGTCAGTCCTAAGACTAGTTGGACACGCACCTTCACTCTTTTCTATCTTGTGCATTTCCCTAAAGCTGAAGCAACCCATATCGTTAAGCAATTAAAAATGTTTAATTCTCGTAATAGTGTTTTTAATTTATTTATTAAACATATCGGTTTTGCGAAGTTTTAGTGTTAAAATTGATTATTATCAACATACATTGCATGGGGGGTCAGAGAATATGTCCACTTGATTGTTTTGGCTTTTTAGAAAAAAGTTAATTGAATATTTGGTGGGTGTTATTCGCTAATATTCATTATAAATTTACTAGAATTTACATTATTTTTCAGAAGTATATACCTACTTTGTAGATGATACATTTGAGATTCTGATCACTACTTTCTTTACGCATATAAATTATTTATCTGCAGAGTTATATATAAATTTAAAAAGATGGAAAAGTATTGGAGCGTAACAAAATCGTCTTTGGTAATTGCTAGTTGACTTTCTTCTAACTTCTTGTAAGAATGTAAGTAGGTAATATAATGATAGCCTCGTTTTTCCGAAACCTCATCCCGTTTAATTGCCTTGTAAAATTCGATTAATTGCTAAAAATGCTGGCACACTAATGCTAAGCAATTAGTTTAATTTAATATGAGTGTCAAATGATTACATTTAGCATAAGAGTAAACCGATGTGGTGTCTTTAAGGTAATCTATATAAGATAACAGAACACAATCAATCGTTAAATTCATAAATCACTTATAGAGTTAATTTCAATGCAAAAATGTAAGTAATGATTTTAAAGGAGAAATTAATCTTGTTTAGTTTTTTTCAAGGATCAATAATGAGGCAAAAGCCTACAGAAAGCTTTATTCCGTCAATTGACACCTATGATTTGTCTGTGGCACAAGACCTCATTAGGGTAGGTGGTTAAACAGTATGGTAAAGATTATGGAAAATATAGTAAACCTTTTACCATTTTATTGGAGTTTGAAGAAAAGCAAGAATTAATTTACTTTCAAGAATGATCACCAAAACAATTAATTGGAAACCTTTTTACAAAATATCTAATAAGTAGGTAATGTGATATATTGAAACTGTTGGAGAATAGTCAGATACAAGAGAATTAGAAAGTTTCTGGAGTTGAGAAACATCGTTAGAATAACAGTTTCACATTGAAATTTCGTTCTCTCTATTGAAACCATTTTAGGTTTCAGTTCAATACCTTATATTGCTCTTCGAGTATCTATTGTCTTTTACCAATTATTATTATCCTAATCTTTCGCTTGCGATACGTTTAGAGTTTTAATGTAAAACGTTTAATTTTACATTTGGATTCATTGTAGAAGTAGTCCAACATTTAACGAAACATAATACATTAAATATGTAACATTGGAAACATTTATTTAAAAACTATATAGATAAATGGCTTGCAGTTTACTGGTCAACATATTAATTCTCTTGGTTGGCAATTAAAAAATATTACGTGGGATCGGCATTTTAATCTTTTAGTATACAGTATTTAAATTATACTGATCATTCCATTTGTTGTAGATTATACTAGAAATTGCTATAGCTAGTTGAAGGAAAATAAATGTTTTATTTACCATCAATTGTCTTTATTTCCCAAAAGAAAACTGGAGAAATTTACCGGTTTCAATTTTTTATCTAATTATCTTATAAATNTACGTTATACCAACCCAATAAGAAATTACCTTTCGTACGAACTTCTAAGCTGTAAAATAAACCAATAGAATTAGATCAATTAAAATGGTTGTACCTGTACAATGCCTTTTTTACCGCGGTTGGGATTAGAAAGTACATTGAAAATGTAAAAAGGAAGATAAATGCGAAGAGGAATATATTTTTCTAGGGTAAAATCATTGACTTCACCCCCTGGAGATGGCTATCCGTTAAAAGTATTAGTATAAGGGAAGGCATGTCGTTCAAGGAATTGCTGGAGGAATTTTTTTAGCTAAATAGGAATGTGAAAATGAAAAGTTAAACAGTAGAACTAAATGTGTAGTAGTTAATTTATTATTGTTATCTGTTCATTGTGTTAATATTCTTAACAAACCTTGTTGTGGTTGGTTGTACTTTTCCCTTGAAATCACAACCACTGTAGTTTTTTCCATTAACAGTGTGAGTCACGAAAGATCACATACGTGCTTATGTCCAAACATGAAAATGTTAATAATAGTAACGAATGCCGTGCGTTTCAAATTTTACCGCCAACCCGCAACGCAAAGATTTCCACTTCGATTGTGCGACGAATTTTAGAAAATTTGGAGGATTCGTTTTTCGCAATAACACCACGACAAAAATTTACGTTCGTTTAGTTTTTAAACAAGGCAAATTCACCGATATACGTTGCTTTACGACTGTATAAAGAACGATAAAGCAGATGGAAGGAACACTATCTAGACTTGTTCGACGATATACACGAAACATACAATAACCAGCTTCTAGTTGCGCGCATGGCCGAGCTGAATTTCTGTTGATGACGTACTTTGTGCCAAGGAATCCGGTATAAAGATGTGTACGTTATAAGCAAAACAACTGCAAGGCAACATATTTATTCAAAGAACGTGCAGTAATTTTAATATCATTCAATACCAGGGCAATTATCAAATCATTACATTTGTATTAATATATGTCTATACAAATACTATGTCATGATTTTGAACTATTTCAATCACTTTATTCATTCTTAAGTAGGTAATAATTCTTTTAGAATAACCTCCTACCCGAAATAGTGTTCAAGAGTTTTCTTTTTTAATAAATTTATGAAACAGTGCAACGTTTTTATCATTTTTTGAAGAATTATATCGCAAAATCCGTTTCTAATCATATCAGTGCGCTTTAAGCGATCCCCAAATAAGATTTTCAAAGATAAGCCAAATGATTAATCAATTAATTCTCCGAAAAGATATTGATATTAAAAGAAAGGTACAAAGAAAATTCATAACTTTGTTTTTTTACAGTTTCCACTTAACAAGAACAGAACAACTGAATATGCAAAATGTAATACTGTATAAACCCTCTACAAAAATAAACGAGAACGGACTGCTATCGAAACTTTCCGTCACGTAGAGGGTGGAGTACAAAACCAATTACAAAATTTTGCAAAAAGGAATGAACTACTATTACAGAGAGTTGGTCAGTCACTGTATAGGATGAAAGGAAAACCAACCAAGCACAAGTGAAGTTAGCGTTATAAAGAATATTCGAAATAAAAAGTTTAGCCATAGACAACAAAAACTGTCAATACTCATTTTGTTCATTTGAAATTTTAAATACAAAAGCAAAAAGTCCATTACAGAAAAGGAAAAAAACTAGCTACTACAGTGAATTGGTGAACGATAACTAACCCAAACATGCAAATGATACATGTTAAAACACCACAAGCATTTAAACTGTTACCTACTTTTTTCAATCTGCCTAAATAACACTTACAATCCAACTTAATTTTTTCCTTTGATGAACTGAAGTCATTGGATGAACAATCAGCTGAAATAATCTATAATTTTCAAATTCTGTTCTACCTTCCTACTACAGTTGCAAATTAACTACATCAACTTTTTAGTCGTTATGTAGGTAGCTTTTTTTATCGTCATGTAAACAAAAATAATTTTCGATAAGCACATTCGTAGGTATAAAACAGGGTTTTTTTATTTTTCAGAGTAAGAATTCATAATAAGGGATTTGCAACTACTTTATTGGAACTTTCGGCACATTGTATTTAGCAATTAAAGACAATGGCATATATATAAAATTTACCGCTTAATCTTTTGATAAGCTCTATATTTATACATGAAACATATATGTATGCATTACGTATTATCAGTAGCCGTTCAAACATTTATTATCCAAACGATTAGATTCGGAATTTACACATTAAAACTAAGGAATAAATTTACGACAATTGTAAAATTATCTGCAATATTTTGTTAATTTGTAAAAAGTTATCTTGCTTGATATGTTTATTTCAGTTTTTTTCTTCTTCAGCTTTTAATTTGTTATCTTAATTTTACTGCGTTGTTTGCTGTGCATTATAAAACGGTCAAACCCAAACTAATTAAACTAATTAATTGCTTAATTATATTGCGAATGTATTGTCTGACAACATGAGTTATCACTTCGTACATACAAACACAAAATTTTCTTTACTTTCTAAACATTCTCGTGGTCAACCAATTTAAAAAGTTGGTTTTATATCCTTTTTTTCTGTAAAACACTAAAACCGATTTTATTCATATTATGAAGAAAAAGGTTCTAGACGGTCTGGTTAGCCCATATTGAAAATGGTGCTCGAACTTTATAAATACATGNCAGGGGCGGCGATTGCCCTTTATTCAGATATAAAAATTCGGTATTTTAATGCTTGCTAAATAAAACTCATCCAAATTCAACTTTAAAAACTTCGCGCACTAAAATCTAAAATACTCTCGAAATTATTTTTCAATAGTTTATATACATATATATTAACAACTGTCTTAATATTAGAAGAAAATGTGTAATCATGTACGAGGTCATAAATGAAACAAACAACAACTGTTTATGTTATAAACGGGATAAACATTATACTCAAGCTTTAATTGTAAGAGGAGCATTTTTCTGAAATTTAAATTTTCATTTGTTAAATCAGAAGATACAAGGCATTTTAGGGCTTTTAAAACTGAGCCATGTCTAAATGCAAAATTTTTTATAATGAGCGTAGGCAGTTTTCGGTGGTTAAAACATTTTCAATAACGAACTATAAGTTGTTTTTGATTATTTAGGGAAATATATACTCAAATGAGAAATGTTATTGTTGTTCTAATTTCCGCAGGATTAATGTACCTACCTATATTAATTCTTTAATTCTATTATACATTCCCTGAAGAACCACCACTGGTTAAAGTATTGAGAGCAACCCCTCTCTAAGTGTTCCCTTACAAAATATAGTGTAGGGGAAACCGTCACCATGGTAACCGTCCTAAAGCTCTGGATGTTATCCTTACCGCGCTCTATGAGAGCTTTCGTAAAATATAATGTTAGAAAGGAATACAGCAATCTATACTTTCTGTATTCAAACAGAATGTTTAAAAAATCTATTTACTAACCCTAACAAAAATAAAAGATGGTTTTCAGATGCATTTTGCAATTATCCTTAAAAAGTTAAATATGTAAACGCCTTTCAGTAGCAAAAAAGTTTGTGTCAGAAGTGGGATTCGAACCCACGCCCTCAGAGAGGACCAGAACGCCCAAAGCCCGTATTTAACGAGCAAGGTGTACCTTGAGTCTGGCGCCTTAGACCGCTCGGCCATCCTGACAACTTGTAGAGATAGTCTCTAAATTATTGTTATAATGTAATATTCGACATTNCTTTTATATTTTTTAAAAATTATTATCTAATGCTTAAAATTGCATGTTTTCTCATAAAAGTTGTATAATTGAATATGAAGTATTACTGAAATTATTATAACTAGTCGGAAGTGCATACTAGATATACGAATGACAATCTGAATTTAATAAATGTGCAATAAATTAGTCGCAAAGGTTCATAGCAGAATTAATGTGCAATAATTTGTGTAATTAATTCTTACGTTAAACAGATAATAGAGTTTTCAAGGAGTTATAAGCGTTGCTCCCTGGTATATGTAATGAATAAATTGTGTGATAAATCAAAAATGGGGTGACAACTAATGTACGGTAAGAAACTGTAAAAGTAATTGCACCATTACACTAATGGTCATCGCCAAATATTTGCTGATCCTGAACAAATAGAAAATAAACCGGCTTAAGCTAATCAAAATTTCTTCTCAGAAGTTCAATTATTTTAGATATCTATAGGTACTCTAGTCAAATTTTGATACGAAACAGCTATACTGAAATCAGATAGGCTTGGAACTTATAAAATTATGAACTTTACAGATTTATTTTTAGGAGGTATACGATATTAATAACTTCCCTTAATATGCAAGATTTCGTATGACAGGGGTAGTACCTTTACCATCTTAGCGCCCCTCCCTAGCAAAGAGCTTGATTAAATAGATGGAGATATTGTTTTTTCCTTACAAAATTAATAAAAAATCACCAATGATTTAATTCTACGGTCAAAGGAAAAGAACTAAAAAAAAAAATTAATTGAAAATAACTCACGAGTAAACTAAATCCTTGTTTTGAAGGAAAAGCCTTAATAATGCTTTCCATTTACTCTCATTTAATTAATTAGCTGCAATTGTGATAAGGAGTGTTACAAACATGTAGTACAAAATTTTTTGTAGTTTACTTATTTTAACCCTTATTGACTCTTTGTAATAATTTATGTGTTCCTGTAGGAATTAAATGATTTAGTAAAATAAGAAATTATAATGGCATGGTACAAACATTAGATAAGAGTAAGTAGCTAATGAATAATTGAAGAAGAATAGAAAAAACCGTTTAACCACTGAGAAGAATGTATATATACAGTTAAACTTTAATAATAGTAAAAACTAATATACTTTATTTATGATGAAAAATGCAAATGTGTTACTCAGTATCTTATTCATTGTAGTTAATGGAAAAACGTAATATTCTTTATTCAATTAATATATATATTATAAACCATTTTTCGAGAATAGTGGACTGGGGGTACGTACGGGTCCCAAATCCCCACGAGTGAAACTTTATTTCGATATGATTAACTTTAGACACATAGACAATTTACCATTAAATGATTTGGATTTGTGTTAAATTTCTTAAGAACTAATTTTATCAAAGTAGTATATAAATTTCTTGTTTTTTCGTATTTTAATTACGCACACAATTAGAGGCCGCACAACGTTCATTATAAAATTTGATACATAGAAAAACCTGTTCCAATCAAGTATTGTTTGTGATATATTCTTGCTTGATTAATAAAATTGTAGTTATTAATAAATTCATTGACGCATAACAATAAAAACATTGTGAAAACCACTTACGATATACCTCTGCATATTATGCCTACCTAAGTCCATTGTTAATATCTAAGTTATAGGAGTACTGGAAAACTTTTATAGTAGTGTACATAGATTGTTACTACTACTAAGCACAAGTAATTGTTTTCAATATGTTTACATTCAATTAACAATATGTGCACACATAATTCCGCTTTAATTCATGTCAAAAAAGTAAAGTACGATAAGATAATAGATACCTATGCTGTTAACCCCTATGTGGTAAAAGTAATTCAAATAAAAAAAATACTCCCAAATACCAGGTAACCTCGCATTTTTTTGACAAATAATATAGCAATATGTTTTTATAATGCAAAAGTGTGATCTATCAATGGTTTAAGATGTAATATTTCCTTTTCCAAAGTGAAAAACTAATTCTTTTATTGAATGTGCTCCGACAAGGATTTATTTTCTTTATTTAATTAATTTCAAGGAGTTATAAGTTTTTTTATAATTCATAAACGGCTGGATTATTTACAACCCAAAATTTAAAAATCAGATTAGATAAAGGCCATTACCAATTAGGCTAAAACTTCCTGGTCAAATTAATGTTGACGATAATTATCCCATATTGCCTTTCTTCCTAAAATTTCACAAGTGCTAAAAGCTTTTCTACATACATACATTTTGCTTATGATAACATAAAGTCAATTTACATTTGTAGGACGGGGTGGATAATGTTGTTTCAGGAGTTTTTTTGAAAACAAATTAAGCAATGTACAACTTACTTTTTCGAATAAATGGGGAAGAAGAAAAGCCACAGTGGCAAAGACACGCTGTCGATTGCGACTTGGAGACGACTGAGCAAAAGCTGTTGTCGGCATGCTACATATCTGATAGTGATTACCGATCCTGCAGAGCTTTGCGCAAAAGCACTGGACACCTGCTAGAGTTCAAACAAAAGCTTTGTCTACGAACCTGTCACGTCATTCTTTAATTTTATAAATGTTCCATATATGCACAAACACAACGTACACACACCTACATACATAGACAATAGGCATACATGCACATACCCTCAGGACGGTACTTAGTTAATAGGACCCGGAAATTAACCGATTTTCTTTGTTAGGAAAGCGCCCGGCTCATCTGTGGAGCGAATTCTTGAACCGAAATAATTTATCAGTCAATAATTGATACATCGCTGCCATCAAATAAAAGATACATCATAAAATTTCTTGTTAGTATATTGATCATATTGGCGGTAAAGTTTATGATGAGTTTTTATCAAAAGTGTTTGGTTTTTCAACTTCTAAAAGCATGATCCATCATAAGAGTACGAAATAGGAAAAAAAAAACATTTACTAGATGGAGGAATTAGACATTTCCTATTCATAAGACTTGGTTTGAATAAAACCAGTTGGAAAAATGTTTTCTTAGAGTTGTTTCTGTTTATAGTACGTGTAAATAGTAAAAAATAATGTACATTATATAACTATTTTGAGAAAAATGGCAATAAAAAAAGTTAAAAAATAATATATAACCAACGAGTAGGTAATTAGTAATAGGATCATGCTGTATGGTGTAAAAGGAGTAATTTTTTCTGATGTAGATATGTTATAATTAAAATATAAAAACAGTACACACTTGAACTGGAAACGACGAAATAAAATAATTAAAATGTAAAAATAAATATTGCAGCATTAATTTACTCTCGAGCACGAAATAATTAAACTTACTTTAAAAAATACGAAAGGTTTTAATAACTCTTTGAAATTAAGACTTAGCATACGAGATTAAAAATATCATCATAATCATCATGATTATAAGGTCGTCAGTCCTAAGACTAGTTGGACACGCACCTTCACTCTTTTCTATCTTGTGCATTTCCCTAAAGCTGAAGCAACCCATATCGTTAAGCAATTAAAAATGTTTAATTCTCGTAATAGTGTTTTTAATTTATTTATTAAACATATCGGTTTTGCGAAGTTTTAGTGTTAAAATTGATTATTATCAACATACATTGCATGGGGGGTCAGAGAATATGTCCACTTGATTGTTTTGGCTTTTTAGAAAAAAGTTAATTGAATATTTGGTGGGTGTTATTCGCTAATATTCATTATAAATTTACTAGAATTTACATTATTTTTCAGAAGTATATACCTACTTTGTAGATGATACATTTGAGATTCTGATCACTACTTTCTTTACGCATATAAATTATTTATCTGCAGAGTTATATATAAATTTAAAAAGATGGAAAAGTATTGGAGCGTAACAAAATCGTCTTTGGTAATTGCTAGTTGACTTTCTTCTAACTTCTTGTAAGAATGTAAGTAGGTAATATAATGATAGCCTCGTTTTTCCGAAACCTCATCCCGTTTAATTGCCTTGTAAAATTCGATTAATTGCTAAAAATGCTGGCACACTAATGCTAAGCAATTAGTTTAATTTAATATGAGTGTCAAATGATTACATTTAGCATAAGAGTAAACCGATGTGGTGTCTTTAAGGTAATCTATATAAGATAACAGAACACAATCAATCGTTAAATTCATAAATCACTTATAGAGTTAATTTCAATGCAAAAATGTAAGTAATGATTTTAAAGGAGAAATTAATCTTGTTTAGTTTTTTTCAAGGATCAATAATGAGGCAAAAGCCTACAGAAAGCTTTATTCCGTCAATTGACACCTATGATTTGTCTGTGGCACAAGACCTCATTAGGGTAGGTGGTTAAACAGTATGGTAAAGATTATGGAAAATATAGTAAACCTTTTACCATTTTATTGGAGTTTGAAGAAAAGCAAGAATTAATTTACTTTCAAGAATGATCACCAAAACAATTAATTGGAAACCTTTTTACAAAATATCTAATAAGTAGGTAATGTGATATATTGAAACTGTTGGAGAATAGTCAGATACAAGAGAATTAGAAAGTTTCTGGAGTTGAGAAACATCGTTAGAATAACAGTTTCACATTGAAATTTCGTTCTCTCTATTGAAACCATTTTAGGTTTCAGTTCAATACCTTATATTGCTCTTCGAGTATCTATTGTCTTTTACCAATTATTATTATCCTAATCTTTCGCTTGCGATACGTTTAGAGTTTTAATGTAAAACGTTTAATTTTACATTTGGATTCATTGTAGAAGTAGTCCAACATTTAACGAAACATAATACATTAAATATGTAACATTGGAAACATTTATTTAAAAACTATATAGATAAATGGCTTGCAGTTTACTGGTCAACATATTAATTCTCTTGGTTGGCAATTAAAAAATATTACGTGGGATCGGCATTTTAATCTTTTAGTATACAGTATTTAAATTATACTGATCATTCC